>NC_027207.2:1540000-1766409 GCF_000691945.2 Babesia microti strain RI
GGAAAATTTTGAGGAGGTGGGTCACTCGGCAACAGCAGTCGACTTGATGTCAGAATATGTAGTGGGCAGACTGGCCATAGAAAATGATAAAAATTAATGTGCTTTGAACCATTGCACGCTTGAATATTCAACACTCATGTATTTAAATACATATTTTCAGGCATTTGTGTATTTATCGCCAACTTGAAAATTGAAAATTATGAAGATCTAAAAAAATTAAAAAAATCAAATTCTAGTGCGAATTTTAGATGCGATATGTCTGACAACCTCCAATTGTTGCTTCTTCTTACCCAAACACGATGTTTTTTTGACGCCAAACAATGAATTTCCCTTGCATTTGACCATGGTGTTGATATGTTTCATCATCTTCTTGTTTTCACTCACAAACGATATTTGTTTGGTAACGTCATTAGACACTGGATCTGCCAATGGCAAACTAAAATTTTCAAGTCTTTTGCGGTCCTGTATCAATGCCTTCTTTTCTTGCCTGAATTTACGTCTCAAAGCATAGTTTGCTATATAACTGTCACCGCTCCTGGCATTGCTGAGGGTTTGTAGCATAGTAATCCGTTGTTTTTCAGTCACACCGTCACTAATGCTGTTCTGAAACTCATCAGCATTCACTGTTTTATCTTTTATCTCAGGCAATTCAATGTTACCACTGGTTAACTGATGTTCTAGTCTGAACATGGGATTTGTTGCCAGTAATTGCTTTTCTTCAATGGTCGCACCCAAAGTCAAAGTCCCTGCATCTTTGGTATCGAACGTGTCTACCTTCCTCCTAGCGCCTATTTTGACTACGTATTCCGTATTTTCGGGATCAGTTTCAATGACAATAGGATTTGTGCACGATTTACAATAAATAGTAAATGAATAGATTACCGTAGTATAATGCATACCAATTTCACGGCGCTTAGCGTTAAATCGGACCCCCTTTGCTATATACTCATTACATTTGGTACAGATGATCTTAAATGGCATTTCAAAACGGATGAGCGATCCATCAGGACGAGCTGATTCACTGTAAATGGATGAGGTAGGTGCTAAAATATTTGTGAAATGATTTTTTGGTTTGGGGTTCCGCTTAATTTTGCGTTCTGGTGGATTCTCCGTATCCGGGGCATAATAAAAGTTGTCTGCCCTAGCAGCCTTAAGAGTTGACATCTTTGTTTATTTTATCAATCAATCTCTTTTTTAAATAATGGAAAAAGAAAAACACAAGGCGAAATATACCTGTAGCATAGCACCTATAGACACTAACTATTGATAGTGCTGAGAATTACTTTCAATGTAGTGTAGTGATATGTATAGGGATTTACCTTGCCTGGAAAAATCACTAATCCAACCTATAAGACAAAAGCTATCATTTAAACTGGTCGATAATGTACAAAGTGAAGTAATAAAACCGACAACTGTTCAGTTTGATCCACGTACCTACACCAATACACTAATTGTAGAACAAAATTACATTATACCATTTTTAAATAGGCAATTCACCAGATTTATATAGGATTCACATTGTAAAATCACCGAGTTCTGATTTACTTTACAAAAATTATTTACCAGGAGTGACTCTGGCCCATCACTTCCCGAACCGTCTGCTTAAAGTATGAACCAATCATATATATAGGTCAAAGAATCTAAAAGATTGCCACAAGATGTATATGTAAATTCTTATATTGACCTTGATCAGTGTTATGGCAGGTCTTTCATTAAAAATGTCAAGAGATCAGATGCGGTTCCAGTAGGTCACTCTTCATTTAGTTATTGTATAATTTGATCGGCAAACATTGTATAACATTGTGTATAAACGGGAATCCGCCATTATCAGACATGAACTGTGTTTCCAACTGGTTCAATAAACTTAATAAGTTTGAGATTTTACAAAACCTTCAATTAAATATACTGTGCCACCAACCATCGCAAATTTGGACTAGATGGATGACGACGAGGTTTTCAGATAATTTGGTAATTGAATTATATATTTTTAATGTTAATTATTGCAACATTATCCACCATTAAGTGGATGTTATACTAAGCAGACTGACACAGGCAAAATATGCCATTGACTATGGATACTATCTTGCCAGTTTTTCAAAATTATCTTGGGAAAATACTCTAACCCTTTTCTTATACAAGCCTGAACTTATATCACTCTTGTTGACAGACAGGAAGGGGTACATTAGGTGGCATTCAATTGGCACACCGAGCAATGAATCACTAAACATACTGGGTAAATCCGTAAAACAATTGTTGCGTGAAAAGGACTCATAAATTTGTAAACTATTAACATTAATTCAATTATTTAGTTTTAGAAATAATTATGTGACATAGAAGAATATAATCAATGATGTGAAATGCATAAATACTTACATTTGGAGGTATGAACAATAAAAGCAGCATAAAATTTAAAAAATTTAATTTCCGGTTTATATTCAACATGCATAGATATTACATATCTGATACATAAACTGATACTGGGGTAGTTGTGCTCAGTGGCTATGCCCATTCTACTAAGTGGAAACACCACTCATATATCTAGAAAAATTATTACAAAATGTGAATCTATTGGACACTCATGTTGTTTTTCAGTGGAATCCACAAATTTAGTATCTAATAAAGTACTGAAAGCACCCAGATCCTGGAGCAATAACTTGGCATCTACTATCCCTCATGGGGAATATCGCAAATGGCTCAATAAGATGCTTCTGATACTCCATGCAAAAAATGCTACCTCGTTTTGGTGCACTGAGAAGCTCAAACTCTTAGAGTTTTCCCTGGCAACTTACAAGATCAGCACACTTACTCGTAATAACTATTTTAATCAATTACTACACCATTTAGATAAGACAAAGGGTAATCAAAACTAATAATTTAGGGTCATTACTGGCTGGAGATAACACTAAGTATATAAATATTTGCAAAAATATATCTACGAACAAAGACAATTCTAGAGATTCCGATGATGAACAATCTAGATCGCAATACTTTTCCATGCTAGATTCAGAAATTCGAGGTCTCCATTTCCAATTAAGTCCAACACTAGCACAATACGAGAATAAGAATAATTTGATTAAAGCTTTGGTTCCAATTCTTGAGGGGAAAACCAAGGGCAAATTTTATCCCTTTGGGTCTTGTGAATCAGGATTTTGGTATACAAAAATTGACCTAGGGTCAGAGGATCAGATGTAGACGCTTGCCTAGTTATACCCGGTTGTGATACAAGATCTCAGTGGTTACATAAGTTACGACTTGTATGTTATGACATATTTAGATAAAAAGGGCTTTATCTTCAGTACCAGGAATATCATTCATAAGGATAATTCACGCTAATGTACCAATAGCCAAGGTAGGCAAGATTTTACACGAGATATTTAATGAAGAGAATGCAAATGTCTGCGACATTTCCATAAATAACACCGTGGCACTAGAGAATACATTGTTTGTCAAGGTGCTTAACAAGATAGATTATCGCACAAGCCAACTTGGTAGGATTATAAAGTACTGGGCCAGTTGTAGGAAGATAAACAATCGTGCTCAAGGAACGATGAGTTCTTATACGCTACTGCTGATGTTATTTCATTTCCTTCAAAATCGAAAACCGCCCATTCTACCTAAGTACATGGATATCAAAAAGGATGACAGTAGACCTTATATCATACCTGACGATAACAATAATAATGAATCTATGCTAGCTGAGTCACCAGATCATGATCAGGAAATGGATGAAATTGAAGATTTGGATGAAGAACAACCAAGGGAACCGAGTACGGAAGATGATCTAATTGGCAACATTAAGAATCCACCATTTCTAGATAATCTAAATGAAATTTTGGAAAGGAATCAATTTCTTGGAACAAACTCTGAGAGTTTGGGGGAATTATTGTACCACTTCTTCGAGTTCTTTGGGGATGAACAGTTTGAGCAAGGTCGCACAATAGATATACACAATAATACAGTGGATACAAATAATAAGGAAGTGCTGATAGTTCGTTGTCCGCTGACTGGCAAAAATGTAAACCCATTCTCTCCTAGAATATGGCAAAGTATACATGGCGAGTTTAGGCGCATGAAAATCTTGTTACAGTCTCAAAATTGTTTGGCAATAATGTGCGAAGTTGTTTCCGATCCACCACTCAAAAGGGAAGTTAAGGGTATGCATGGAGTTACTTAGAAAAAATTGCAAAGAGAAAGGAGATGAAGAAATTGGCTGAAGAGATAGAATCTTTGACGTTATAAACGCATAATTTTACACAACGAATTAATAAAAATAATTATCATTGAATGCTTTTATTAATAATATTACAAATAATAAAAAAATCAATATGAATTTAAATTTGTAGCTATGTCTGTTATATATGGCGATGGTCTATACTATGGGCCTGCCTATCCCTAAGTATATATTATTATACCATTGAATGGTGTCCATACATTCCCCGAGACATCCTTGCCATCTAGTAATCAATTTAACAACTTACCTAAAATTGCCCAGTGTGGGACAAATAAGTTGCATTTGTGAGATGGCGAATTCCAAACTAATTGACCTAGTGATTTACTGTGATTAATGATTGAAAAAATCCCCCCTGCCGTTATAGCATCCAGTGATATTGCCCATAAGTCTAGGACCGTTTTATCCCTCATGTCCAAAATCTACTTAAACAATGGAGTACATTTACTGTGGTGAAGGTTACTATCACGATCAATGAGGTGATGATGAAATACATTAAACCTGTATTATATTGGCGGTTACTGGAAGACATGGCCAAAGTTATGGAGAAAAACGTGGGATTTAAGACGAAAAACCCAGTACAAATTGCTACATTACTATATACTTACCTATAATAATCGATCCTATTGCATTAGATGAGTTGCCGGTATAAATATGTGTAAACGCTGCCACTATACACACAACAGATAATCCAGATAGGGTAGTAGAGTGCTTTGGAACTTCAATACTATCCAAAGACTCGTCAAATTCATCCATAACAGCAAGTTTTATTTCAATATATAAGTGAGTTTGGGCGTTAAGTGTATGGAAACGACTGCACCACAATTGATGTTGCCATCCTGTTATCCACTGTTATAACGACATCTAAAATATTCTTTTTTAAATAATCCAAAAGTATTTAAAAATCAATATAATTATACAAAATACAAAATGGTATGTTATAAATCACACAGTGGTATTTCAACAATGGTGGAGACTTCCTCTCCAGAATCATGTTCCCTGCACAGCAACCTTTCAGCGCAGAATACAAATGTTATCCCGTTTCTTTCATAGGACATGATTCAATGGAACATGGGAACAAAAGTATTACTCACTTTATTTAGTTTTATTGCCTCAATCGGCACTCAATGATTTAGCAATGAGGAATATTACTTGGCCCATGCTTTTTAGGGTGGAAAATCCAAAAAAGGCCACAAAAACTCATAGCGGAGTACTAGAATTCATTTCTGATGAAGGGACCTGCCACCTTCCCTATTGGGTACAATAATATTTAATTTAGATGATGCAAAATTTGATGTTGGAAATAGGAGACACTGTACTAGTACATAATGTTTCTCTACCAAAAGGAACTTTCGTTAAACTTAAACCGTTGTCTATGGATTACTGGAATATATCAAACCCTAAAGCTGTGCTAGAAACCTCACTAAGAAACTACGCCACTTTAACTGTGGGTGACATTATCGCTATTCATTACCTAAATCATGTGTACGAGATTAAAATAACAGTAAATCATTTGTGAATTAGGATTTAAAACCAGCAAATGCGTGTTCTATCATTGAGACAGATATAGAAGTTGAGTTTGAGGACATCCCCCCTCCACCGCAGCCAAAAGTCCCCAAGTTGGACCATTCAACAAAATCGCCATCATCAGTTCCTAGTTCAAGTATTAGTAGTGCCAAATCTGGTAAATATACTGGTTAACACAGCGGTTATTGGCACAAGATTAGACGGTAGGGATCCTACTACAATTACAAACAACAGAAATGCTAATATCGAACCATGGAAAAAGAAGATCCCTCACGGCGTAAGGGTATGTACTATTAATGTTTTTGTCAATATTTTTCAAATTATTCACATAGACCTACAACAGAGAGTATCAGCAGTTGGTGCGTGAGGGTAGGATTCCTGGTATAAGGGGTAATCACTAGCCCTACATTTACCCGAATTTTGATTTTGTCTTTGTTAATTATCGTAACCAAAGTAATGTAAATAGCAGTAAATATGACTAGTAATTGTATTGAGTACAAGAACCAATTCTACAAGTGTCTTGCTGTTAGTGGTCGTGACGTGTCTAAGTGTGAGGAAACACAAATAGCTTTGGAACAATGTTCGGAGAGGTATAACTGATGTTTAATACAGATTTAACGAGAATTATTGTGTAAAGGAAATGGTTAACTTACTCAACTGTTCTAGGTAATCAATCAGCTTATTTAGAAACCCGGGATCCGATGTATGTGCTAAGGAATTTATTACTATGAGAGAATGCAATCGCCCTTACGGCCCTCATATAATAATTGAAGTAACTAAATATTTGATATAGGACGATCACTATAAATTAACCCCTAACGCTGAAAAAAAGTATAATGTTGTGGGTAATGTTATATGCCCGGTTAATCCACCGGATAGGAGTTATGAGAATATCAAGGGAGCTATCGCTAAACTTAAGTCATCACTGGGATTTTCAAATTTTACTGAAAATTTTACACCGCAAATTAAATCTTGAAGCTTTTGTTTCTCCCTTCAATTTCTGTAATAGTTCACACCGTTGCTGTAGATATTATATTACTTGCCAATAATTACTTTATCTCATATTGATACGTGATTATGTATTTTGTCATCATATTTTAATATCAATTGTTATTTTAGACAGCAATAAATTAAACAAATTACTCAAATATAATATACTTATCTATTATTAATTAATATTCTATTGTGTTGTTTATGGCTCAAAATTTGAATTAATTATATTAAACATTTATTTAGAGAATCCACTCAATTAACATTCACAGAATATCACAATTAATCAACAACAATCCTTATCATTTGTAAATTGTATTAGAGAACTTGACTATTATTCATAACAATTAATTTAACTAATTATTATCTACCTGGCAGCTGATTAAACTCAATATATATTAGCCATTAGTATCATTGTAACACTGAAGCGTATATAGATAAATAAAAGCAAAATGTACAAAAAAGTCCAAAAAGCTTATGGCTAGTGTGCCGGTTCCGTGAAGTTATTGCTGACGATGAAATGATTGTTATTGTGATCAATAATTTTGTAATTACTCAGGAACATTTTGGAGGTCATCCACTTGTCCACATGTTCTTCAGTGAATCTATTTTGGCGAGCCATCTGAATTAAAATGCCAACAATATTTCATTATTAAAACGAGCTTAATTACCATTTTGAACAATGTCACGGGTAAATATGTCCTTTTTGCATCAATGCTGTCACCACTATCGGAACTTCTACTGATGCTACGAATACTGTGCCTCTGTAGATTTTGCTGGATGCATCGCCTTAAAATTTGTGCCAAAACATCATCTCTGCCTCTGAATAATACGCGATAGCGCGAGAATTCCTTTGATAACATTGTTGATACACTAAATTTGTGGCTGCTTATGTACGACTCCAGCAGCATAGCAATGGCATACTCAATGTCCAAGGGGGTGATAGAATTACTCAATCGCATCCTTGCATTGGCCTCTGACAAGCGAATGATGCTTTCAATATGCCTCAAAGTTAGGGGATAACCACCGGAATAGTTGGTCTTCTGTCTGATTCTGCTATAAAATGATGATAATTGGGCACCGATCTCTGCATAATGCTCCTCGTTTATCTTGGGGAAGCAGTGGGTTCTATGTTAACAGTGATTATATAAAGTGTATTGTTAACCAATATATAATGATTAGAGAAACATTTATATGCCATAATATAATTTACAAAGATTATATACTGCTGAACTAACCTGGCATAATAAATATACTTTGGCAGTAAATTCTGATCAATTGGATTGCAAGCAGTGGCAGCCAAAATTGTAGATCTCAGAAATTCAAGCCTTTCTTGGTAATTTTGAACATTTTCAATTCTGGGATGATTCATTTGATGATTAGTGACCACATATTCGGAGAGGAAATAATCCTCGTCAATATTTGGCACGTCTCTCATCACGATAATCAAGTCAAATCGGGAAAGGATTGGATCTGAAAGATCCACGTTTTCCTTGAACAATAGTGACGGTTCATACCTTCCAAATTTGGGGTTTGCCGCAGCGATCACCGAGCATCTTGCCCTTAGAGTGGCTACAATACCTGCCTTAGAGATACTAATTGATTGCTGTTCCATAGCCTCATGAATACTAACACGATCTCGGTCAGTCATCTTGTCAAATTCGTCAATAATGCAAATTCCCTCATCAGCCAAAACTAGAGCACCACCTTCCAATGACCATTCTCCAGTGGCAGGATCTCGTCTAACACCTGCAGTCAAACCAACACTAGATGCCCCTTTACCAGTTGTATAAATTGTGCGCAATCCTGTTTTCTGGACAAATTGCAATAATTGGGATTTACCTAGCCCAGGATCTCCCAGTAGTAATACGTTTATATCACCCCTTATTACATGCCCACTGTTTGATACATTGTACTCATAATTTGGTATATCTTTATTGAATATATTCGACTGTTCAGATCTACCTTTGGGGACACCACCGAAAAGTGCATAACATACAGCAGATTTAGCGCTTTTATGACCCCAAAGCGCGGGTGAGATTGATGCTATCAACCTCTCCCTTATATACGGATCCTTTGCCAAGGCCTTAATGGCCTTTATATCATCATGCGTAATATCAAATGATCGCGTGTATTCGACACGCTCTGCATTATTCGCTTCCAATTCCACTTGGAGAAGTGGAAATCCATGTTTAATGTTGAGACCTAAGTCATATCTAGATTTATAGATGCCTAAAATGTCAACAAGTTCGCCAGGTTTTACCGCATCAACGAGTTCACCAATAAGTAT
Organism: Babesia microti strain RI; assembly: GCF_000691945.2. Classification (NCBI taxonomy): domain Eukaryota; phylum Apicomplexa; class Aconoidasida; order Piroplasmida; family Babesiidae; genus Babesia; species Babesia microti. The sequence goes on from NC_027207.2 coordinate 1,549,036, forward strand.
CACTTGTCGCTGCCTAGGCGCTCGACCAGCGGGTACCGAGTTAGGTGATTCTTGTATAGTCAGCTTTTGGTAGTCTGTATATGCCGTTTTGATCCTATCCACTATAAAACCTACTGATTGGCAAAATGGACAGCGTTCTGTTTGAGCTCATGTACATACTGGGCATGATTGGTTCTTGGGATTCATGAAAGAATATGGGCATATCATTGAGAGAATGGTCACAAGTCGCGCATTTTAGATACATAACCCTCAGTTTGGGCAGCACGGCTGAATTATTGGGTTAGGTGGAAACATATGTTAAAAAAGAGACTAACCTCCTCTCCTGATAACAACACCTGTAACTTTGACCATTGTGTTCAATTCGCTACACCTAAGATTCCTTAGATGGGTCCTGAAAGGCCAGTCATAGAAAGCAACTCTACATTCACGACCAGAATATAAATCTGGAGATAATCTATGGGCTTCAATAGTTAGACAATCGTGTAGCACAGGAAGGATGTCGTTGGGCCGTACTAAATTAGCAAAATAAATTATTTAATATTTGCACAACAAAATATGAAAATAGTATTTAAAATTATTAATTTGGTATTATGATGCAATCTTAAACAGTGTAAAAATTCAAGTGAAAAGCACAATATTGATAAAAAAAATCAAATGTATCAATATTTAAATTCATATCATAACACTAATGCATCATATGAGTTAATAAATGCCGCTAATTGTGCAATAAAAAGCCTAAATTTCTATTTAACGTGTTTTTCAAAATGCTGAAAAATTGTGCTTACATTCCAACCAAATCAACATCTGCTCACAATGAAACTGCATCAAATGCTGAGCTGATATTTTTAATATCGTCTTATCATCCCTAATCATCTTAAGTATCTTATCCACATAATACTTGGGTCTATCTTTGTTTTGACCATCACCCTGATCAAACTTGTGTATGAAATATCTGAAACATGTAATCGCAGCCTGTTGGTATTGTTCATCAATCACAACCTCGTTTGGCGGAGCTTGTAAAATGTTCTACCTCAGTAAATTGTTACCTTGGCAGATTCTAACAGTGATAAGTCGGGTATTTCCTCTTCCGTGATTACGTGTGACAAATTCCCTCTTCTTTTAGCAACCCTCTCAGTAATACGTTGGAAAACACTTGTTTCGTCATCAGACCCTTCCGCTTCTATGTAAGTGTGCGTTTCACCTATAATTTTACGCCAAATATTCCTATAGCTACTTTTTGTCACAGCATCCACTTTAGACTTGTATCTAGACTCGAATATCATGCGTCTCTCCGCAGCTCTTCGTGCTTTGGGATCATCTTCATAACTGTCTTCATCGTCCAACATATCCGGGTCATATTCATCAACGTTGTGAATCCCCAATTTGGAAAAACCTTCTATTTCCCTTTCAGCATCCCTAAGTAAGCATGCTCAATTACCTCTGTCCTATTACGAAACCTGTTTCCTCTTGGTCATCGAATAGGTCATCAGCTTCCAAATCAGCTTCACGTTCTTCAGCATCCACTGGCCTTTCTCCGAACAAATAGTCATCCTGTTCGTCATCAAATTGATCAAATTCATCATCTACCCATTGGTTGTCAATGGTTTGCCTGTAAGATCTATTGGATTGGTCACCTATATCACGTACACACATACCCCTACTATTAGTGTTATGAGTCATTTTGTTGCGATTACATTACATATACGAATATAATGAGTTGTAAGATGTTTTTAGAACAAACACAACCCAGGAATTATATGTAAGTTGGATTTTATGTAGTGAATGTCGTTGTTATGGGGGAGTTGTGTAACATACTGGGTAAAAAAATCAATATTAATAGAATCTATCATCGTTTTTTTCGACAAAATACACTAAAAAGCACCTTATAAATTATGTGTAAATGTTGCGTCAGGAACGCTTACCAGGCCTTTTCATTCTGCGCCAGAAAATAATGTTCCTAGGCCCTTCATATATTACACGAGATTTGAAGTAGTTCTTAGTACATCTGGCAATTGCATTAATGTAATTGATTTTGGAATCATCCATAAGTTTGTCTAATTTCCGCTGGTTGTTAATCTTGGTGAGGTATGAGTACACTGATTCGTAATTTTGAGTTGACCCTTTTTGTTTATCAACAAAATTATATTGTATCCCTTTAATCACGATTTTTGGTGTTACTTTTTTAGTCTTACCACTCAGTATATTTTTATTGGTCAAATTGCGGATTTGAAATAATGAGTGATTAATGTACATATACGATGCATTACATTGCGATAGAGAAAATATGCCTACGATCATTTAACCACTAATTTATCAAAATATTTCTGTTGTTATAGGGTGAAAGTTTACACCGGTGAATTATGGTATAACCATGGTTGGGTATATTAAGTAGTGACATCACTTTATATTGTTATTATAATAATATAGCTAATAGAGATAAATGATTAACATATGATGAATTTTCATTGCTAATTTATTAATATGCCATTTTAAGCGCATATGAACGCAGCAATTATCACCACTCGCTCTAAAAACGCGTGTTCTGTTGATGTAAATCGGGCAGTTCGTTCTAAATCGCAAAAATCAAAGTTACTGCCATATGATTCAATAACTTCGGAGGAGGCACTAAGAAAATTACAATCCTTATTGCCAGGAGATGCCTTTTTAATTCGCTATTGGTGCATTTGCGGTCTTCCTGAAGCATCCTCAGCCATGCACCATATATCGACAAGAAGGCTTACTAATGGAGAGTACATCCAAGGACAGTTCATAAAATGGCTTAGGGAAGATATGACAGAGTATCTCATACTAGAATTACCTGGTTGTGGAAGATTGCAATTCAAGTACGGAGATGTATATATGATGGTATTAAGTCGTAAAATAATAATTGGCAACCTGGATTCTTTGCAAGATGACAACTAGTTTTCCAGCCTAATGATTACTTTATAGTCACATTTGAAGATATTAATCTGGTTAAGTGCCTAAAAATGCTGCATCTATGCAAATTATGTAGCAGAAAATGTAGTTATGTCTAATTTTTCTAATTACAATTAATTGATAGCATTTGTATTAGTTACTCATCACTGTTATTTTATCACTAAGTGTTATTGCAATATTCTGTATTAATATCTGTATACTTTCAAATTATCACTCGCGTATATTTTTGAGTTCATCAAAATTGTTGTTTTGGAGTCGATGATATATGATAAATCGCCATTATCAAGTGACACAACAAACAACTTGCACTCATTATTAACGACTGCCGTTACTATTATTATACAGAAATCAACATTATATTTGCATATCACGGGCTTAAACACTTGATGATCGTTTACATACTAGAAATATCTTTTATACGAGTGACATTCATCCCTTGTATTTCCCAGAATGTAACACCGGTCTCGGTGGTTGTAACCATTTTAATAACATCACTAATATTACTGGCAGTGTATTGTATTAATCCACTTAACACTAACTTTTTAGTTTTATTTATAAATGCTACACTGCCAGAAACTAGTTCTTTAATGCACAAATCGTGGCCATCGTGTTTAATCTAAGTATATTCAATTTTACCAGTGCATAACTACTAAATAGATCAAAAACACGAATCGTATCAATTCGAGCATCAACGTTTCTAGTTTTCTAAATGAAAGTATTATTACAACTAAAAATCCATTATTGGGATCATACAATGACACATTCACGTTTTCACAAGATGTATACTTAATGAATGCAATGTATTTGTTTGTAAATCTTCATAATCATATGAATCACCTTATATCTGAGTTATGATGACGATACCTTCATTCTCAAAGGATTCTATTTTGAATTTGATAGTATATGATTTCATATCCTATCTATATTCGGTTATACCCAAAAAGTGAAGTAATTTATATCAAGAATGACAATTAATGAAAAATGATCTGTATAAATGTTACTGCACCATCATAAGTTAGATATGAAGGATGAATTATTGTATTATCTTCGAAAATTTTATAATTTGTCGTTTCTTCTAACTGCTAAATTAATTAAATGTTACAACTGTCAACACTTTTAGCATCAGTTTAGAAGTTTCTATCTCGTGTATAACAAGTATTGTCTCATTGAATATATTATGTATTACATTTTTGGCGTCTAATTACAATAAATTTACTTGTAAATAGATGATCGTATTTTTTAATAATTACACAATTAATCTTGTTAAAAATTTTAACTAGGCAATTTTCCAAACTAAATAAACGACTTCATACATTATGAATATTAGATTACCGATAAACAAAACCTTTTGTACTTCAAGATGTGAGTTTTGTTTAGGAATGTTGAGTGTCTATATTGTTCTAGTGTACACACCTTTTCAACATAAGAGTGGTACATGACTCCCATGGCAAGCGACCCATAATAACTTGATTTATTTGAGAGTTTAATTGGCCTAGTACCATAAAATTTTCTAAATTTATAATACTTGTACATTCGAATTATTTGACACAATGTGCTCACGCTCATTTATGACGCATGAATCATAGCACATCATCTCACATTATTCAGTGTATAATTATCGCAAATTTATCACATTACACATTATGCTTACACACAAATAATACTAATTCTATACATGGAAGATCATTTACATTTATTAACACTGTTATTGAGCAGGCAAATATACTAGAGGCTAGGGCTCCCAGCTACAAGACCGATGTGCCTATAAAAACAAAAGGAGTACTCCTAGTAGATGCTACAGGCCTAGCCTATAGGTGCTTTTACGGGATGCCGGATCTCAAGACCCATATGGGATATGAAATAGGCTGTTTATACGGGTTCCTGAATTCCTTGTCATATATCTTTCGCACATTTGAACCAGAATACGTTGGATTGGCATTTGACTCACCAAATGCAAGCAATGTTAAGCGCAAACTTTGGCCAAAATACAAAATACACCGCAAACCTACACCGCCCGAGCTAATTGAGCAACTTAATTACATTAAGGACTATTGTGAAATATCAGGTCTACCAATATTGTATTACCCTGAAACTGAAGCGGATGACCTTATTGCCACTGGAATTTCACAAATAAATACAGATAAACACGTAAACATTGTAACTTCTGATAAAGATTTGTTTCAACTTCTTAACAGTGATGCTGTCACTGTTATACAGCCACAAAAGTCGTATCGTCTAGTGGATTCTAATGTAGTATTGAAGGACTATGGTAAGTAAATCCACGTTCTACAATTTTAACGTATAAACGATTGTAATTTAGGTATAAGTCCAGACAGATTTGCTGAATACCTGGCTATTGTGGGTGATGCCAGTGATGGAATACCCGGGATAATAGGCATCGGGCCCCAGACCGCTCCCAAACTAATAACCAAACATTCCAACTTTGAAGAAATTCTAACGTGCGAAACAGTGGAACGAATCAAGGCAAAAGGGGGGAAATATGCTGAGAGCGTTGAAATGGCATGGAATTTTTACAACCTCACAAAGCTCAACTGTAATATACCCATACAAGCTGACCTTCACAGTTTTACAATGAATGACCCACTTGAAAAGCAGCTTAACGACTTTTATAAGAAATACTCAATAAGAAAACATGCTTACAAATGGTCTGTGCTGCAGAAATCACCTCAGCCACGTAAATATTTCCCCTCAGTTTAAATCATTAAGAATGACATTAGACCGATAAGATAACTATTGCTATTGTATAATTATCATATCAATGATTGAATTTATAACATCAAACAATTGATTAATTAGATCAACGAATTCAAATATCATCTACTTAGATATAATAGATGATTATCCCTGAAATGAATGAAAATACGGCTGTTACTATGGCGAACATCTTAGCAAATTTATCAGACATCTAAATGACGTATTTTTACCTTAAATTCTATCACATATGGGTTGCAGGGCTTATACGAAAACTGTATAAATTCAAACCCTATTTTGAGCTGTAGATTGTAAATGAATCGGTTCAGTACTGTCATCCAGATCATGATGAAACCCACAATTTTCGATTCAAGATGCGGTGATTCAAAAAGCGTTTTATAGTACATAATAGCCATGTCACAATTGCGATCTACACCAAATCCTCTTTCTAATAATCTGGCCGATATGTACAACCCCATACCATTACCCAGCTTTGCAGCATCGCTAGCCCATTTGAAGGCAGTTGAATAGTCACGTTTTATCCAATTTTTGCTAGTAAGGTAACTGTTAGCAATATAGGACATAGCGTCGGGATCATTTCTAGCGGCTGCACGTTTACTATAGTAAAATAAGCATAACTCATTGCCATCCCTGCCTCTCAAGCACTTATTGTCATTACCATAGTCAAGTAAATTCACATTTTCATTATTGGATAATTGCTGATAATGTGATACCGGCCTTGCAAAACAAAACAAATACTCTGACTTAAGCAAATGCTGGTAATGCAACTTCTTACTGGAATTTGCATCCTTGCTGAAAATAAAATTATCCGCCAATATTGCATATTTTATTGATGACTTATAGTACTCCTTTTGTGACAATGGAACATTACTAGTAATTAGACTCCCAGTAAATTTACCCAGAACAGCCATTGATAAATTGGCAACAAATGATTGTGAAAAATTGTTATCGTAATTGCGATATTTCCAAAGCTTGGCAGATCGGACATGACCAACGGGATGACCAACTTCCGATAACATCATGTAACATAAGAGGGCTCCTGTTTGATCGTTAAGAATCTCTGCTCTTTTAGCCATGTGTAGTAATGAAGCTACACTAGTGTTTTTCATTGCGACACTATGAAACAAAGGATATCCTGCATTGCATCTCTCGTATGCAGTGGTATACAATGGATCATATCCTTGAATTGTGAGTATTGCAGAATTATACTTACCCACAACACTGCCTGCATTTGCTGCATATTTATAATGTTTAAGAGCACGGTATAAATTGGTTCCTTCATGCATTTTAACCCCAACCAATATCCCAGCGTATGCATGGCCTATCAACATTTGTGTCATAGTATCTCCAAACGTACCGGCCTTTAGAAGATGCTCTCCCGCCTCATAAGGGTTTTTCTCCCTACCCAGCCCGTATCTTGCCATGTAAAATTTGGCAAGATAAATTTGCTCCTTTGTAGACTTGGGATCGTTAAGAACCATGCGAAGGAACGGCTCGGCGGAGGAGAGACTATTAGATCCGGATTGCAAATGTACACTAGCAACTGCTAGGGCGGAAACAGGGTCTCCCGACTCAGCAGCATCCCCCCAAATTCTGAGTGCCCGGACTATATCACGGGATATTTCACCTAAGTCATCATATTGATTATACAAATTATTTTGCAATTTTACGTTCTTAAAATCCTTACAATTAACACGCCGATATTAATGCAACAATGTTCATAATTATATATGCATGCATATTGAATATATATATATATATATATATGAATGGATTATATACGATTTTAATAGATATACATAAGCACCAATATAATTGGAAGACGCTATCGTAGTGACCCTAGCCATATTGATATATGTTATTACCCTTATGTGCATTAACTTTTTCTGCCATGATAATGCAAACAACTCATTTCAAGTGTTAACCCTTAGGTACATTAATACTATATCAATCGTAAAGTTTATCAGAAATGATCACCATACCAATAATTATTGCGATAAAAATACCATTTATATACATTCTGGAACCATAAATGGAAAATTATATAAATCTACACAATTATTTTTGAATTGACCATTTTGTGCGATTTATTGAATTTGAACCCAATAATTTCAGTTCCAACGTTTATTATTTTATAGTTGTATAGCATAGTTAAAGTTTTCCATTAAAAAACTACAAATATTTTATACTTTGGATGTTACATTGAAAGACTTTGCCGTATCAATTTATATATAGATTGATCATTGTATTATTATTATGAGGTATATATAAAAGGTCTGGCCAATAAAGGAATGTTATGAAATTAAAATTAGGTTAAAAGATGCGCCTTTACCACACCTTTATACAAAACAATAACACTTATATGTATTATACATATTTATTGTTATAATTCGATTTATTAACGTATATAAATGAATATATAAATATATGAATATTGTTTTATACATTATGTCAATTATATTCATATCATAAAATCTTACGTATTATTAAGGTATTTCAAATATGAAAAATGACAAAATTTCATATTTACAATATGTTATAGTAGAAAGACGCATACCATCATCATGACCCATGTAATAGAGCTCGCCTAGAGCCCTTATCCCGTCAGGATTTCCCTCGGAAGCAATTGACTTAATAAACTCAGCATAGTATCTCGATGCATTGTGCATATCGTGCGCGTTTTGAATCATAGTAGAAGCATATGAATCGTTAATATCAGGATGCAACCAATTATCACCATTTGAACCGTTAATTGAATTTCTAGCGATCTCTAGTATATAGGGAATTGCCCTCAAACATTTAACAGGTGATTCATCAGCTAAATATAATGCATGCTTACCAGGTCTATGGAGAGAATAGTGAGAGCTTTTAGGTAACCCCATGTATACATTGCTAACATGTCCAAATCCCGTCTTTAGATAGTAAGAATGGGCCAACATAGATAGGGAATCGCCCAATTTAGAGCCTGTGACAAATGATATGAAAGGCTGATCGAATCCAGACTTCTCTTCTGGGTATTCAAATGAGTTGTATGGCGCATCAAATGGTATCTTCAAATTCGATAGAGGAGGCAATACTTGTACAGTACTTCCAGTGCTAGTCACTGATATGCCTGAATATCCATTTACGACAGGTGGGTAACCTATAGCCAATAGAAAACCTAAGTAAAGTGTTGCGTTACCTATTAATGCATAGCATAACCCACAGCCTGAAGCCTGACCTGACAATATATCCGCCAGTGCATAATCGATATTGCGAGGCCAACCATTGGGAAAACTTAATTTACCTTTAGAATCTGGAAAACCGAAGATGAATAAATATCCCCTAACACAGTGCATTTCGCCAACCAGCATTGAAATTGATGATTGGGGCAGTTCTAAATACTCGGAGAGCAAATTGCCAAATTTGCCACTATACTTGAGGCAAATATTACGCATGATTAACGGAATAATATTATTGGATGACATTTTTTTGTATTTTAGATTGGAAATCATGTTGAAAATGTCATAAACGTCCTTGAAATTTAGCGACTGTCCTTGAATTATATTACTTGGACCACTAAAATTGCTAGTAAATCCAGTTGACAATATTTCTTTAAACATGTGGTTTGGCCTAAAACTGAGACTAGATAGATGATCAGAGGCAAAAATGTCAAAAGAGGTTAATTTGGAAAACAATTTGTCATTATTAGAATCAGCCGCACTATCATGAATACCAAATTGCCATTGAAAGCTTTTGGAAAGAAATGATTTGGGTAATCTTTGATCTTCTTCAAACTTTCCTTCCATATTAACAGAATTTACGAGTAATGTCAATAGCTGTACTATTTCTATACCAATTCTACGTTAATAATCCTAGTAATTGAATATAAATGATTATTCGGTGCTATCATATATAATGTAAATGTAATATATAACATACCTATCAATTATCTCGTCCAAATTCGGAGCAATACCCTGGTCAAATGATGAAATAATAAATTCATTAATCCTTTTCTCTGCATCCTTAACTTCCTTTATATACAGAGGAAATGAAAAATTCTTATCTGCAAGAATTACATAATCGACAAGTGAATTAACAACTTCTCCACTAGACTTGATTCGGTATCTACCGTTATAAGCCTCTACGCCAAACAAAGTCTCTACCATAAGCCAGAAATATGATAGCGCAGCATCGTTGTCAGAATAGTTACGAATTAGAGCATCATGAATTGGCTCGTTCCTATTCACTATTTTGGATATCTTCTTAATCACATCATTCGGCACTTGAGTATTGGCGTAAATTACTTTATAGGTGACATTTTCAGGCTTGTTCTCACCAACATTCTCAAATTGCAACATGTTCAACAACCTGTTTTTAATTTCATTTATTTCCAATTTGATATCACCCGCAGAAACTCCATTTCCAGGTGACGCAAAAACAATTGTGCCACTTAGAAATAGCACAAAAGGAGGGAACATCATCCGGCCCACATATGTTCCGACACAATATCCATATTATATATCACAGGGGGGTCTGGCGATGGGGGTCTAATAACCAGAGATCTAGAAATATTATTTTGACTAAATAATTAATGGTATAATTTTTTAAAAAAACATATACTAAAATGTATTACTAAAATAGCCAATGGTGTCACAATTATTTGCAATAATGTTATTGTGATTAGTAGGCACTGATTATTTAATTTTTGATTTGTTTTTTAATTTTAGAGGAAAAATGTTTCCAATGTGTAAACAATGAACAAAACAATTAATAATATTAACACATAAATCCTTAGACAAAGAAGTACCTCCGGCGGGACTCGAACCCACAACCTTTGGATTAGAAGTCCAACGCGCTATCCAATTGCGCCACGAAGGCTCACCTCCGTCCCGACAAATTGTGCAGTGTAATAACTTATGTACCAAGTATAACGCATCCATTCCATTGTATATACTTTCTATATACTTTTATGCTTTACCCAATTGTTTACTCAAGAATTGTACAACTATATTAATATATAACCATATAAACATTTACCTATTAATTTCATATATAGTTATTATGAGTTATGTATATCCAGATAAATTGCGAAGCAGTAGACTACCTCCGGAAGTGACACGGATTTTATACCTAAGGTATCACTCAGATCATTTAGGAATCTGCCATACAAAATAACACCCGAGGAGCTGTACGATATCTTTGGCAAGTACGGCCCTGTCAGACAAATAAGGAGGTAATAAACTATTTAATTCAGGGGAGTATCTAATAGCACAAAAGGAACCGCTTTTGTAGTTTATGAGGATATTTATGATGCAAAAATGGCACTGGAACATTTGTCTGGATTTAATGTTGCAGGGAGATACTTGGTTGTATTGTATTTTAATCCGACGAGGTTGCAAAAGAAGAGAACGCTGCAGTAATATTCATTTTAATACATATTACTGTTTATGATTCTAACATAATAGCGTTACATGACTTATTTATCGCTAATTATACACAATCAAATTCACTTATATTATACAATTTTAGTAACTGTTACAAATTGGGTCATGACTACTTCTTCTTTGGAATTTTCTGTTTTACGTTGTAAAATGCGATATGACCGCCTTTCATAGTATAAGGGTTAACCTTAGTAATCTTGTAAATACGGTAAATGACATTTCCCACCTTTTGCTTGTCAAATCCATGTACCGTGAGAATCATGCCCGTCCGATCAATATCAACTTTTACCAAATTTTGATACATAGTACAAATGCGGGTAGCATCTATGGGTTTTGCACCTACACCCAATCTGATCATTAGATTTGGAAAAATTGGATCAAAATAAGCCTTAACTCCTCTGCCATTTAGAATAACCTGCCCGCCAAACCCACGAGTCTGTTCATGTAATGAATTACTAAGGGTCTTTGTCTCTAGTAGTTTCTGGTCTGTGCTGGATAATATGACAATATTTTGTGGGTTATTGCCACTTGTTTTAATTTGGTAATAGCCAATTGGTGTGGTGGTTTTTCTAAGTTATGATCATATATAAAAAATAAAATATTATAAATATAATGTAGCAATATTTCTATATAAATTAAATAAAAACATAGCTTACCTAAAAAAATACTTCAATCCCAAAACCGACACTCTACCATCCCATTTAACAAGATTTAATTTGGATGGCATTTTCATATTTTCAATTTGCGATGGAGAGAGTGTGTCATTTTTTGGCAGTTCAACAAGTTTAGAATTGCTGTGCAAATCTGTGACTCCATATAGACTACTTCCAAACCGATTAGACACGGAAAAGTGCCTAATTTGACCACACATCAGTTTACTGATGTGTGGTAAATACATGGTGCCGGTGGTATATATAAGACTTATCTTTATTTAGATCATTCAAAATTTTTATTATCAGAATCTTTTAATGTAAATTACAATCAAAATTGTATTTATACTGAGTATTTAGATGGAATCTACCACTAGTCTAATACATCAAACTCAATTTACTAATTTTCACTCAATAACATAAGTTGTGGCAATATCAAAAAATTTATCTCACACGAATACAATAATCATATCATATAATTCAGTTTTAACATTCATTGTCAAAATGATGCCCCCCCAAACTGCAAACCACATCAGTTTTGTTAAAGGTGACACTGCGTCTGACGAATTAAACAATGATTTTAGTACATCTAGATATGTAAAAGAAAATAGATTTGTATCAACTGTGCCAATTGATAAAAATGTAATTAGTTGGATTGAATATCCGAAAGATGATAATGGATTAGAGGAATACATGCAATTTTTGTCAACACGATTATTAGTCATTGAAAAGGAAAAGCAAAAACTAGAACTTGAACGACAGGACATACTTCAAACTCTTTGGGGCCATAATAATTTATTATCGCACTTAGATAATAATTCACCTAGTATTAATATTACAAATTCAACGTCGATAGCGGATAAATCTGAACTAATTCCATTCAGACATCTCAAACAACATACTTATACCAACAGCCAATCCCTAAATGAAATCTTAGAGCTGTGCACTCCTAATAGATGTACTAATGAAGATAATCATAACCTATTTGACGGGATGGATTTTGCTAAACTTGACTTGGACACTCTTAACTCAATTTTATCGCATTTCGGAATACGAAGTATAACAAATGTTGAATTTAACCAGGGAGTTGAATTACTTAATCACATCAGAAATTATTTAATGGTAAACAAATAAATTACATAGGAAAATACAAACGATATAAATGTAAATGTAGAAACCGTTAATAAAAAAGTAGAAAATAGCGAAAATGAGGAAAAAATAGATACGATTATGGATTTAGAAATTGACAAACTGCATTCCAATTTCAATTTTGAATGGACTGTAAATGTAAACTCTGTTGAAGCTGCTACACCTGACGTAAAAGATGATATTGATGAATTGCTCAGGTCTGTTGCACATGATACCAGATAATAATTTTAAATTAATTTTGTTGCCTTTGAAAATAAATTATCATTGGCAAATTAACAGCTTATAAATTGTATATTATTATCCACACCAATGATATTCATGCCTTGTATAAGTAGTAGATATATATGATGAACCCCCTATAACAAATGTATGACTATGCATATGGAATCATACATTATTACAAATGTTTAGTCTATTATAACACATATTTTCCAAATATCGCACTTATAATAATTTTACACTTATTAATATCATTGATAATCGATATTTCGTTATTGACTGATGATATTAAAATGTGCAATCATCATCGCACTTATAAATCAATACTTTTGTTTTAGAAAAACGCCCAATTATAATCATGTACTAATAAAATCTAACAATATAAACTCTGAATTTAAAGAATCTACTTGTGAAAAGGTTGATTGGACTCAAACTCTCAATTTACCAGTCTCAAATTGGTATTTCCATGATTTTGAGAAATTAGAAAATGATTCACAGCACAAGTGGGATAATGAAGGCACATATCTTCAATCTATACTAAACAACCTTGGAGATTCCACTATTAATACCCTTGGAGCATTATCTCATGATATGTTCAGAGTTATATGCGATGGCCCTCCCTATGCCAACGGACAATCGCATATGGGACATTTGCTTAACCGCACAATTAAAGATATAAAGCTGAGATATTGGTTATCACAAGGTTATGCCGCTATAATCGTTCCTGGATGGGATTGCCACGGATTGCCTATTGAATTGAAGGCTAAAAAATCACTTGGTACAGCCACTTTACTGGAAAAGTGCGAGAGTTTGGCTCTAAATAGCATTAAAGGACAGGCTTTAACAACTGGAAAATTGGGATGCTGGGCTTTTTGGGGCCTTAGTTATGGTACAATATTGCCTCTTTACAAGCAATTAGTACAAAGTACATTCGTTCACTTGCGGAACAAAAATATAATTTGCAAAGGCCCTTTACCAGTCCTATATTCACCAAGTGCGTGTAGCGTCGTTGCAGATGTGGAAGTTGAGATTAAAAATGTGATAAGAACATGCAGTTATATGCCTTATCAGATAAATGATAGCGATAAAATCAAATCCCTTAATGGTTTGGATTTTGACAAGCTATTCATTGTTGCTTATACCACCGAACCTTGGACATTGCTTGCTAATCAAGGACTGGCAGTAGATACTTACGCGAATTATTTTGTATATAATAATAATAATAATAATATATACATAATGAATGGTATAAATCCATACGGAGATTGGCCAAAACTCACTGAAATTAACGGTTCAGAACTTATTGGGTTAAAATATACAGACCCATTGTCTGGTAATGTTTATAAGATTATAAATGGCGAGAATTGCGTAATTTTTGATGTTGGCACTGGGATAATTCATTTATCGGGAGCTCACAATCATACTGACTTTCAACTACTGGTAAAAGCTGGAATAGACACCTTTCGTAATGTGATAGATGAAAAAGGCAGATTGATTGATTATCCCAATATCAGTGCATATTCTCATGAATTAGATGATTTACTGCAGTCTAAAATTGACATTCTGCATATGCAAAATGTTGTAAAGAAGCCTTTTTGCCGTCGCACAGGAGGCAACATATTTACTAGAATTACTGATCAATACTGGCTCAACACTGGACAATTGAAACCACGAGTATTGGAAGCAATTAATAACATTTCAGTTATTCCAAATAGTGCTAAAAATTACCTATACAAGGTCGTCTCATCTAGACCTAATCACTGGTGTCTATCAAGGCAAAGGCCTTGGGGCTGTAAAATTATCGATAATGATAATAGGTTAAAACTGCCACTAAACGATGGCCCTGATTTAGCTAATGATCTGACTAAGGTGGAGTGTTTGGATGTATGGTTTGAATCAGGTCTTAATTGGATGTACAATAACATTGTACTTGAATATTTGATAAATGATTTTTTCCCAAAAAATAATAATGATACAATAAAATGCAGTATTGGCATTGTTAAATCGCCAGATGATGATTTTAAAATTGGTCAGAATGATTTCTATGAACAATTTAACAAATATGTCCAAGAAAATATTACTATACCATATGTAAATCCATCATCAAAATTATATAACAAATATCTGATGGTGGAGGGACAAGATCAGCATAGAGGGTGGTTCCAATCGAGCTTATTCACTTCCCAGGCGCTAAATGTTGATTTACCATTTGAAAAAATATTTAGCCATGGATTCGTTATCAATGAAGGTGAAATAAAAAAGGTTAGCAAGAGTAAATTTGACCATGGGCAGGCGGATGAATTTTTATCTACATACGGCGCTGACACTCTTAGATTGTTTATTGCATCTTCTGATTTCCACCAAAAGGATATTTACATTAGTAAATTATCCCTAGAAAGAGCTAGAGACATTAGGTCCAGGTTGTGCAACACATTTAAGTTCATATTGGGTCTTAAAAAGTATATTGATCTAATAAATGATTTTACCATTATTACTGATAGTAATAATGTTATTAGTAGCCAATATCCTCTTGACGAAGCTGTTCTTAGGCAATTGGAAGATTTACAAAAAACCGCTAAGGAAAATTATGAGTCATTCAATTATTCAAAGATAATTAACAAGCTTAAAATATTTTTAAAATATCTATCTACTGATTATATGAGTATCATAAAGGATATTATATACACAGAGTCAATTGAATCCTCTCGTGCCAAATCTGCATTTGGAACATTTGAATTTATTGGTAAGGTTTTATCACAAGTTGTAGCACCAATTGTGCCACACATTACTCAAAAATTTAATGATCTATTTGGCACCACTACAAATTTACATTCAAAATGGATTGATTTTTCATTGTCCAACAATTATGGTGTTGAAATGGAGCTCGCACATTGTTTGAGAGACGCAGTTATGATTCAATTAAATCGTGCAGTAGACGCTGAAGTGTTGAAATACTTCGGCCAGGCAAAAGTTAACATAGTAGCAAATGCAAATATCAAACAATTAGTAGACAAATGGGATGGGAAAACTAGCGACGATCTTAGATTGTTCCTAGGGGTAGCGTCCATTGCAGCCACTGAAAACGGAAGCGAATGCGATATAAAAGTATCTGTTGAAAAGGTCAATTGGGCTAAATGCGACCGTTGCTGGTTATACCGCGAATCGGTCAACAATAGAATGATCAATGGTCATAATCACTTGTTGTGTAGTCGATGCTACGACATTGCTGAAAAACTAAAATTTGTTTTGTAATTTATAACATTAAAAAATTCAGTTTATTTTAACATTATACAATATAAATATTAGAAATGGCTAATGGCTACAATCATTTGGTTGTTTAATTGAATGCCTCTTATAATTAATTCATGTTATTAATTTTGTGGTTTATGATTGTAAATTCGTATAAGTTGCGTGGCTTGAATAGTTGAGTTGCAAAAATGACAAGCAAAAAGTAAATAGTTTCTGGGCTTTACCATGATCGAGAATCTCATAAATAGCATGCTGTAAAAACATAGAACTCCTGACATATTTTTGCTAATATTATCCGGATTCTTTTTTAAATCACTAATCCCAGCCAAAACAAATCCCCAATTAGCAATGGGACCCCAAAAGTGAGAGCTTCCGTAGTACCCTAAACGACCCATCATAGTGTGTGTATCAATAATATATCACCAGAGTACTTCTCTGTACACTACAATTATCCGTCAAAGTACTCATTATTGAAATATATAGTTTATTTAAATATATCTAACAATTTGCATATACTTTTAGTGTGATTGACTCAATGCGCAAATCTTTTTGTTTTGTATATTGAGAATTATTGGGCTCTTTCATAGTATCATTATTTGTACAATATAGTTTGCCTTTAATCCAATTATTTATTACTAAATAACTGCTCCCAATCATCGAGTGTATAATTGTTACTTTTACGCACAATTACCTAGCACTCGATCCTGTTTCTATCATTTATAACAAATCCAATATTTATATGGCCTATTTATAATTTATTAACATATGCAATATTTATAATTTCATAATTCTTCAATCACAACCAATTTATTAATAATTAAAATATTTGAGGAAAATAGCATTAAAAATGTAATAATATATATACTTATGATTATATTTAAAATATATTGCCACGATATGATCTACATTAATACTTAAAATCGTAGCAATAACTATTCAATCTCGCCATCAAATTTGAAATTATAATGTCAATTATGATAGATAGCATCGATATCTTTGATCAGCAACTCCCTATCATATTTGTGGATGAAATTTTCAATCAATAGTACAATGGCATGGATGAATGAAGTAAATATTCCAGCCATAGAAAGGTTGTTTAGGTTAATAGATAACAATAATAACATTGAAAATGTTTCCAGACATGTAGGAAAGAACTTCAAAACAAAATTGGTGAAGGGGACCACTGTTGCTAAAAAAGAGATAAGCTTAATTTCCGATTGCGATAGCATGACAGACTTATATTCCTCAGGCAATTCAGCCGTTGTCTTAAAGAGTTTTGACAACATGTAACATTTCTTGACATCACTGCGAAAGTTGAGTGGGGTAATAAAATGATTTATATTAACTAGTGAGGGAAAGTCTTGCTTTAGGAGTAGCGATTTAAACATACTTACTACAGTTATTGCATATGCAAAGGTTTCACCGCCTATGTAATTTTTATCATACAGTGTTAATACATTATATTACACCGTGAGTGTAAATAATGCCAAATAATATAAAGTGATGAACGTTACCTTTAAACGCAGGGTGTGCTGTACCCCAACCAGTTTCAGCCAGAGTTAAACCAACATAAAAAGACAGAGCAGTTATACCCACCGACACTAAACCCAAAATATTAGTTACAATTCGCGGATTCCAGTCAATTATTCTGGTCATTAAACCTTTAGAAGTGGGATAGAAGTATTCCTTTATCGGACACCTATTATTACTCAGGTTGGCAATGAAGAAGCCTCTTAATACAAATAATTTGTACAATGAATGCAATAGGTGTATTGTTAGTGCGATAGTAGTTAAATCTTTAGTAGACAACCCATTCCAGTAACCCTGAAAGGCCCAATTCTCCTCCAAATACTTATATGAAGAATTTGTTAACAGAATCGTCGAGATAAAAATAGGAACAATTAATCCTCTCAAAAAAGTCATTTTTAGTTCATATGACGAAGGGGTGGGAAATTGGGGATTGGCGAACAAAATCTTAAGCGAATTGAAGTAGTTGGATGCTGATGTAGTTAGCGTATTGATTGGTAGTAAAGCCCCTGAGGTGCGTGTTTTTATCGAGTTTTTGACCTGTTTAAGAGAATTTATGTTTGTTGTATTGGTGAGGGGAATATGTGCGCTGGATTTAGCGGTTGGTAGTAGCTGGTCCTGAATGAATGTGAATATGAATATATAAATGATTAAAGTATGTAATAAGGACTGTAAAGTTATTTAACATTTTTTTTAATTTTCATAATATTTTATATGTAAATAGGTGTGACATAATAGATAGATTTAAATAGATGAATTCTAAGATAACAATTTGTAAAATGGACAGTAAGGCTTTGCCAATGCAATACGAAAAATCGTGAAAGTTTTAATGATATTATTAGAATTTTCCAACATTATGAAATAACTTAGCATAGAATCTGCCATCTAAGATGGTACATATAATAGCTATGAAACCTACATGCTTAATAGACGGTGCATTTGGAATCTTAGCCCAGCGATCCACATTCAGACTATTAGTACTTCTCAGCAGAACAATTGTAAATAATAACCAAATGACAATCATTTCGGCACATAAAAGTGACAACTGATTGATCTGGTTGAAGTTATGGGATTAAGTTGAATCCATAGTTATTGACATGGGGTTGTAACTATATATACTCACATACATATTAATAAATACTATTAAGGATGTCTGCTCTGGGGATGCCTCCTCACATATTGGCACTTTTTGAAGCGCGTCCTCCCCTTGAACATCTCCCTTTTGCAGACACTACACTAAGGCGTAAGCCTGGCGGCATGGCTCAGTATGTCAAAGAATTTTCAGATGAAATACCAGTACCACAACCTCATTTTGAGACGCCTAAAGAACGTAGAGCTAGGAAAAATAAGGAGAAGATTGAAGCACATCTCCTCCGTCAGAAGAATTTGATTGAACAGTATGACCCCAAATCTGGTAATTCTTTGACACATGACCCATATAAGACACTATTCATAGGCAATTTGGCTTATGAAGCTACGGAACGCCAATTGAGGAGTGAATTTGAAGCCTACGGGAAGATCAAACGAATTAGAATTATTGCGGATGCAAACGGTAATCCTAGAGGCTATGCCTTCATCGAATTTGATACTGAAAGGGAAATGGTTAACGCCTATAAGCGTGGAGATGGGAGAAAGATAGCTGGTAGGAGGGTTATCGTAGATGTGGAGAGATCCAGAACGGTAGCTGGTTGGTTACCGAGGCGGTTAGGAGGGGGGAGGGGTCTGGCTAGGGGCTCCAAGAAAAATATACCTCCGGTTAATATTAATGCCAACCCTGTCAATTCTAGTAGAGGATACAGCCAACCCAGAAATAGTACAAGGAGTTATAGCCAATCAAGGTCTGGCTACGGTAGAACCAACAGTCGTTATGATTACAGCTCAAGAAGTGCCTGTACAGGACGGTCAGATTCAATGCACACAGAAAGACGGGAATACAACAATTTAAACCATTCAAACCCAGAAAATACCAGATCAAGTGGCGGTTCATCGCATTATGGAGAAAATTTTGGAGCAGATAAGTACGATGATAGACGCAATAATGAGAGGAGGAGGGGTAGGAGTGAGGATAAGAGTTCAGATCGCAGAGACAGGAGTTATGATAGGGACTATGGAAATGAAAGAGATTATAAGAGACATCACATCTAATACGTGTTATAGGCATGTAATTTTATGAGTTATCTGTGACAAATAATTAGTATGTGTAATATTTATAGTTACTAAAGCTGTAATATATGATCAGATATCGTAAGATTGTGATGTTGCATATAATCATTTAGATGATTATACCCATAATAATGTATTAATAACCACCTCGACACATAACAGAGATTATGTAAATGTGTTTTTGTAAATGGTAACCCACAAAATTGATAGATTCACCGATATAAAATTATTAACACAACATATTTTTATTTTCGTTACCTTGAAAGTTTGACAAACATAACAAATATCATAATTACTATAGATAAAGATAACTTCATTAAAAATATTTATACTTCTTTGTCGCATATTGGCGAACCCTATTTTACAACTTGTTGAATAATGTGGAAGAATCTAACATTCCCAACAGCGAAGCCCTATTGGGTCACACTTTATTGTTGGGAATGTTAGATTAATATGAACAATATAGACTATGCAATCTACAGCTCCAAAGAAATACAAAGTTCAACACAAGCTATTTACACTGATGTATGTACTTTAACTCATTTAGGGACCTTGTAACTTTACTATTGTAGACCGCAAATACATCACCCCCACTGTTTTCATACTCATCCTTAAGGATAACAACAACACTCCATTTACTGGTGGTTAATATCTAATTTAGGCGTTGAATTAGGTGGACATTTAAGATTTTTTATACCACCAGCCCCTAGAAGTGTTGAAAATCAGTGGTATAGTAATTAATTAATCACAGGAATGGAGCAAATGACATCGAGTCTAGGGAACTGATTAAGAGAGTTTACACACCAATTTTTGTAGACCCTCAAAATAAACTTTTGCATTTTGCCATAAGAGTGTATGAACCTTGCGAAGAATTTTGTGACGGAGGCAAATGCTCTCGTTCATTAGCTAATCTTCCACTTAATTCTGAGGTTTCCTGTCAAGTAGTACCAGGGTGAGTATATATTTCACTTTATATTTCTCTATATGATTACTACTGACCTGTTATTATCTATAACACAATACAAATATTAGCATGCTTAATTTATCTGTTTGTCATATGTTTACTAATGTGTTCTATTTTACCATTAATTTTATTCATCGGCACATATTCATTCTGTATCATAATTTTACTATGGTTTCTATTATTATTATTATTATGCAGAAAGCTCCACTATAAGACACCCTCTCAATTCGCTTTTCAAAGCAGCATTTTCACCGTAAAAAAGGTTGCATTTATCGCCGGGGGTACGGGAATTACTTTGTTTTATCGTATTATATCAAATATTATACATAACCCTTCTGATAATACCGAAATCATTCTGCTTTTTTCTGTAAGAAATATTGATGAAATCATTCTACACCAGGCACTGGAACAATTTGATTCGCCGCTCTTATTCAAAAAATATTTCATAACTAAACCTGCAGTTACGGCTGATTATATAAATAGTGGCACTATAGTCTCTGGTTTTATCAATAAGGAAATACTTACTACAAAAGTCAAGGACTGCTGTCACACATTTATTTGTGGCCCCAAACCCTTCAATAAGTATATACATGAACTGTTGATCGAACTTGGCGTGGCAAATGATCGTATCACTCCAATTTAGTCGCGCAAAAATTATGTATTAATAGTGGTATATATTGGATTACTGTGTAACAAATTGATTATCGAAAATTTGACTAAATTGTCGAAACAGTATAAAGTACTGTAAAACTGGGATTTGATATATTCTGGTGGAGTAATTGATTGTTTATGTGATCGGACTTACATTAAGAAAGTATATTCTGGATAATATAGTTTTAAATCATGTTTACAAAATTAGCCAATGTTATCACCAAGGCCGATTTGTTGGCTAAACTAGTTCGCCTTAGGCTTCGTCAGCCCATTCTGCCTTATATAACCCCGGAAGATGCTTTAAAATGCAAACTTACAGACAATGAAAATTTAGTTAACAAGGCGAAGGACAAACAACCACATCTGGAGTTAGCAGCTATTACACCTGCTGTTGCAGCATTGGTAAACGTCGCAGAAATATTAAAAACCGGCCAGGCGTTATCAAATCAGCAATCTCTGACCAAAGTAGTAAATAATAAAACCGCCAAAACACATGGGGGCGACGCTAATAAGAATATATTATACAACATGAAGGAAAAAGAATGGAACATACTAAAGCCTGGAGACGAAGCAAGGACCAGACATCTAAAGTGGAGATGACAATCCATGTGTTTTTATGTATCAAGCATAACACAACACTACAATAAATATCAAACTTAATGTCTCAATAAACTTTGCAACGATATGAATAGACACGCAACAATAATTACTACTATATGCATAGTTTGCACAATTACATAATTCGATAGCTAATATAAATAATAATATATATTATTTATATGGTATTATTAACAACTAGGCTTTAGTGTACTATGGGGCACAAGCATTATAGAAATGATTTATCGCAGTATTACTAGGCTAGGTGACCAGGTTTGCTCTGCACTGGCAACTTTGGGTGTACATTTACGTTCAAACACTTTTGTAGCACATCCTGGTGTTATCGCTGTTACACATTTATTAGAAATGAAACAACTGGTTGAACACCGGGCTAACTTTACTCAAGAGTCAATTAATGCCATGTATGAATTTGATGCAGAACTGGCTGAGGTATATAAAATTTGTGATTTAGCGTGCTCAAGTAGCTTTTGACCACAAACTACCCATTAGTTGGTACAACCTTGACTATATAGACAAGGAGGGTATGAGACGAATCATTCAGGTTTCCTTGAGCAGTTGATTGATGAGAAGAAAACCAACGAAAATATTGCTAATGAAATTCTTGAAATGGCACCTGGGAAATATGAAATTCCCAAATCGTTTGATGACTACAAAAGACCAGCGGTATAATTTAATAATTTGATATAGCCCCCCGTAAAATGGAGAAGTCATGAATTAGCAATCACTCAGCATATGGTAGAAGCTGAACCTAGTATATTAAAGGAGATTCATATTCAAAATGAAATGTCCAACTTTATCAACAATAAATACAGTGATAAGGTGAACAATGCAAATAAGAGTTTACCAAATTCATTAGTATGATTTAGTAACTTACAGTAAAATATATTTCTAAAATATTTTCAAAAAATTAATTTTCGAAAATTAAAATACAAAAATGGATTCTATTGATTTCTAGAAATCTCTACCAATTTATCCCTAAATATTGGGTCTGGGAATGATATTTTACACAAATTTATCCCACTGGAGTTACAAATATTCAAATTCAAGCTCCTAAGGAATGTAATCAAATCGTTAGTTACATCCACATTGTTTATTGTAAACTCCAATCTTTGTGTTTCAGGGCTTAACTCATCAACTTGATACTTGAATAACAATTTTGACATATTATCATTTGGTAATAATGATGAATAACTACAGTAGGAACTTTTATTCTAAGTAAATAGGGGAATTATACTGTTCTTGTAAGAAAGCTTATAGGCATGTTGTCAAATCCATCAGTACAGTAATTAGATTTATTCCTGAATAAAGTTATGCATACTTGGATTCCATGGACAGGGTTGTCCTATTCTTACTGTATCTAATCCATTGATTTCCAGTAGTACCATAGCTAAGTATAGGAATCTAAATCAGCATTTCTCTACTGCTATATATGGTAATCCCAAATAAAATGGATTATGCTTATGATGTAAGTGCGATATATGGCAATTATATGTAAAATTGACTTGTTCAGATGCAATTGAATTGTCTAAATAATAGTGTACATACTAAATTGTGTCAGAATTACTTTGTCAGTACATGTAATAACCAATCCTGAGTATGTTTCTGGTAATTTATATGGGAAATATAAATTTTCAAAGTCAAAATCATATTTATTGCGCAGAAAATTTGTTAGACACGGTCCCTGGTAAGACTTTTTAGCTTTCAATCGCCAATTTTGCGGTTTAAACACGACTAAATATCTGTCACCGGGACCTCTATATACTATATTCGCTGATATCTTATATATAATCGCCCTACAACATCTGCTTTATAAATATGCATGTAAACCTCCTCCCAGTAAATCTGGGCTATAAGGGAAAAGCTGAAGTTGACAATAATTTTGTATCTGACACAAGTGGTAAAGTGTTGGATTATGGTTTTATGTCAGGTGTGTATACAAATAATTTAGATAACTTCAATGTCTCACAACTGGTCGGTAATTTACCGGTTTATGTCGATGTGATTGAGAAGGAAGATAAATCTCAGTTTGAAAATGTTGACGAAATTTTTAATAAATCGCAAAAGTCAACAGTGTTAAGAGGAAGGAAGTTGAAAGGGATGGAAGTTGACTTGAATAAATATGGATTTAAGGGGTTTCTGGTCGAGGAAAGGGATGGATTTTTACCAATATCTGAAATTGACAAGTTAACGTATGGCGCTACCAATTTAGGTTGTGGAACAACGGGAGTCAAGTTGGGCCTTTGGACAAATTTATCCAGGGAATCCAATATGCTTCTGTGGTCAATAGAGTTCATTTTGATTGACACAAACCATGATTAAAAACTATTTTTTACAAAATTTAACTTAACCATGCATTAAATAATTCTATACGTAACATCACATGTGATTGATTTTCATTAATTATTTTACGATTAATATATTCTAAAATATTTTTTAAAATTCAATTTATATATTTACTATACAGTTTATAAATAACTTCCTTATCGGAATCCAAAACATTTTGGTCATTTTTAATCAATTTATTTGCCTGATTAAGCAATTTTAATTCCAAATCGTTAAATTCGGGGGTTAAAACCCAATATTTAACTAGTGACAGACCTTTATAAGCCATAACTTACAAAAAAGTACAATATCATGGACACTTAACTTTGTAATATTTTGTTCAACTCGTTTAGAGATTAACTTAGCCAAGACTCCATAATCATTGATTTTTGTCTGATCAATGTCATTAAACATCCTATATGCTATATGGGATGAATGTGATAGGTTGTAATTATCAATATTGTTCAATATTGTACTAGTGATCAAGTCCATAAGTTTTTGATTATTAATGTTTAATGATTTGACACTGCCAATTATAGAACTAAGTTGTAGAGGTTCAGCTTGTGAAATCATCAATTCCAACCTTGGCATTATAGCATCAATCAGTCCTAAAGGCATATATTTTAGACGACGTAATGAACGTAATGCCATAATAATTTGCTGCAAATTGATCTGATTTATACGCATAAATACCCGATCATTACTTGCAATGATGTTATTTGTAAGTACATCAATGTAATGGGTCTAAGTGTATAATTGGTTACCTTTGAGAACTTAGGAAATCTGGATAAGGAATTAAGTAAAATTGTCGCTGATTGCAAGTCAATATTATCCAATTTATTCAAAATATATTCAAATAAAATCGGTATAAAGCGTTCCAAATCAGTATTATTGCGTGATATTTTAGTTATACAATTGGTGATCATTGATAATTCTACAAATTAGTAAATTATTACCTTTTGCAGATAATTCAGCATTATTTTTAAAGTGCTTTTTCATCAATTGACAAATTACATCACTATATTCTGGATATGTATATGCATTTAGTAATAATGAATATTGAAAGTAATCATCAATGTCAAGTGTCTAAATTGAATTATTAATTACCAGTAAAAAATTCTTGTAAGAATCAAGAATCTGTTTGTACCAATTTTCCGGATAGCTTAATCGTTTAAATCCTTGAACGATACCTAAATTAGTAGTTTTATACCACAAAATGTGCCAATGTCACTATTAGATACAAATTTGTCATCAATCAATGAGTGTAGTTTACATAAAAAGCGTTCATCGCGATAATTTGCCATATACTGTATCAGTAATTTATATTTGTTAATTAATTAATTGCGTGAAAAGTTTCTATACCATATATCGAAGAATCCTAGATACTTGTATGGGACGAAATCCATTTGTACTAGCAATAAGCTCAGCCTATCTAAATTTGAAACTACTCTAGCAATGAATTTCTTCCATGTGAACTTGTCGAAAGGACCTCTGTTCGCAGTTTGTTCCATTACAGACACTAGTCTAGACGCTCCCATCCTGTTTAATATAATTTCATACCAATTAATCCCGGATAAAGTATCCACCGATACTTGCAACAACTTTTTATTCATATAAAATGATTATTTACTAACGTATACTTCATTTAAAGGGTACTATAAATTAATATGTTGTGTCATAATATCACTCCCCTGGGCAATCGCAAGATTCGGCGGATCTAACCCAGGCTTTTAACTGTCCGTTTTCATCAAATAATGAATCACAGCTAAGAGTCAAGTGAATATCTGCGCGGTCGTTTAAATTATCGTATTTTTCGGCCAATATTTGAATCATTTCATTTAATTTCGGATTGTTGTGTTTGCGATTGTAATTAATTGATTTAAGTAAACAATTTTTAATAACATATAGTGATTCCACGTATTTTGTAGTCCAATCAAGTATCAAAATTGCTCGTTCAATTGTTAATTCTTTGAACTCATCAATATCTTGTGAAATAATTGTTGAATAATCTGTAAATTTAATTGTTTGTAACGTAGTATTTGCGACATTTTCAAGGTTATTGACCCAAAATTCAAAATTTTTAATCATTCTATGGAGAAAATAATTACGATGCGCGATAATCTCTAACACTTTTGCCAATTTAACAATATCTGATTTTATCAAAACTCCAGAAATGCAATAACCAATACGGGTATATTGGCAATTACAATTTGTTGCACATATTAATTTTTTGAAAATACCAATAATCAGATTGAGTCTATACTTTAATATTGTATCGCCGAATTTGACGAGTAGTGCAATTAATCCATTTATCAAACACCTTACATTGAAGTAGTTTACGCAGACATTGTTGGCTAGGTATTCCATTATAGAATATACAATTGTAGTATATAATCCGTTAACAACATAGTTATACCATGGAGTTTCTCTGTAATTATTAATTATTTCGATATATTTTTTGATACTTACATCAGTGAATCTTCCATACTTATACCTCTTATGTATGGAATTAAACGTTTTGATCCACAATGAACTGTTAGCCTCAAGTGTTAATTTGTCAAATGCATCCTGATATTTGGTTTTAGATTTAAAGTTATAATGGTTTAACAGTAATGAATTTGACATCGCTGTTAAATGATCTTTGGGTACTGACTGATTAAACAAGGCTACTTTCCAGTATAAACAAGCGTAATCATCGTCTGTATATCTTGACAAAATGTTTCTAATTCCTGTTAATTTATCATCCGTTGCTATAATAGATAATATTTGCAATGGCAAATTCAATTTGTCGCTGAATTTATCAAATTTGCCAATGTAAATCAAACATGTTTCAATCAGAGCGTTTGTACATTCTTTGCAATCATTTTTACCCAATCCGTCAAGTAGTACTGATATTAGTGAATGCTGCACCCTGTAATTTCTAGCAATTATTTGCGTTAAAGCATTTGATAAGTAGCAATCACTATGTACCAATTGTATAATCGGGTTGGATACCTTTGATTTAATAACTTCATTCGCTAATATATCTAAGCAATTATTTGTCAAAGTTTCGGAATCATATACAGTAGAATCATCACTATGTACATGGATATAATCATACCCATACACTGAAGACATGAAACTAGACTAACGATACTCCTTATATCAGGCGTGGGTGTAAACTATTGGGAATATCTACAACTGATCGTTCAATGATAATTAAATAATTTACAGTTTGGGTATATGGAAGGGAAGCGTATGTTAACAACTTCTATAAACATTTGATGCCAATTATGTCATATATCTATGAACGCCCACACTTCAAAATGCTTGATCAAAAACTCGCCTGAATCTACCAATGGTGGATTCTTAAATATACCACAATAGTCGCTACTACCTCTATAAAAATCTTTATCAATAGTTAGTGCACTTTTCCCGTAATCATCCCCGCCTATAGCAATTCTAGTCTCATTAGAGAAGACAAAGCACCGACCATGTGAGCTAGGGTAGTATACATTTACAACATCCGTGCTGCCTATAGGATTAAATTTGTATATAAAAATTTGTGGTGTCCCGTAGTAATGATTTGATGAAATCAATTGATCTATGAAACAACCAAAGACTGCACCGCTAGTATCTTGTATGGCGATTATACAAGGGCCCATGCCCTCCAAGTTACGATACAATGTAAGTGAAGACACTCCATCTGTGGATGTTGAAAAGCACCGTTTCCAGTTCCTAATAGCACAATCCGGCGGTAAAAATTCCTGGAGCTGATCCACCATTTCTAGCGTAAATATATCACTGTCAAAGCTAGTGTCAATGGCGGTAGCTATGCGTGCGGATTCTGCCTGATATACTTTGGCAGAGTGAGATGTTAGCCACCCGCTAGGCATCCTATTCTCATTTAGCCAGAACTGCAATAAACTATTTGATGAATGGGACAATCTAGTGACCCTTTTAACGCAACAACTTGACGATTGTAACTTGTTATTATCCAGTAGATTCATGATAAGCACTGTCAAACGACGGACCAAATCAATGTCAAAGAAACCAAATAATACATATATTGGGTCAGAGAAAGTTTGGTATTGCGGTGTTTTACGTTCATCATGGATATTTATAATTTCAGATTGTGCTATGGGGAAGTTTTCGCTACTTGGATCTATAAATTCTATCAAATCTGCATGTGGTAATTCTTCGTTTTTTGAATCAGATGTGGAATTTACATAGCTTGCAATTTGAGTCAACTTTGAATAAATCGCCGCGCCTACGCCGTAGATTTTTTGGGCGCTTTTGGTTATGAATCTTTCTTCTAAATTAGAGTTATTCTAACACAATTTTTATTAAACAAATAAATACCTGCATTAACACCATCTTTGGCATTGGTAAATGAATGGTACTTGAATGAATCTGGGAGATCAGAATTTTTAATTAGTACTTGTAAGAATGCTTTGAGGTTTATTCGTTCATCATAATCTTCCAAAAATGACGAGTGAATAGGGGCGTTTATACAAGCGCATTCATAGATACTGCAAATGTCGATATATACTTGGTAATTTCCAGCGCCACTATCCATAACAGTGGCATCTCTCTCATCCGGTTCGAAGATAAGACAGTCACGGGTAAGAGTTAGAAGACCAGAAATTGGAGATTCAAATATGCAGTATTCACATTTGGAGCTGAAAAGAATAGAATCCTTCCACTTCTTCTTCGGTTCAACTCTATTAACATTAGTGGTACTGTCAGAGCCAGAGGCACATGCAGTGGTTGAAGACACTGTATCGTTTAGATATGGTTGTATAGCAGCCTTAATTATACCTTTTTTAAGAGGGAAATGTGCCATTATACATTTATGTAATGACTTGAATAATGATTCGAGAATTTCGTAATGACATGACGTATATAGTGCTACTAGTTATGTGGATTTTTACTCCAGTAACTCATGATTATATTTTTTGAAAAAAATTAATTATTTTTTAAAATTATACCCTACAAAACTATCTTTTATATTATCCTTCTTTAACTTTCAAAACCCTTACCAATGTCAAACCATGAGGACATTCCTCCCCTGCAATTTAAGAAATTGGAACCAATTTCTTACCAATCTGAATATGAAATGGATTATAACGTCCAAGCACAAAACTGTACCTCTTATTCAACTCTAGATCTAGTTTCAGCCAGGGATTCTGCCACATCTTCATCTATGGTAACTGCCAGATCAACGGACACACCCAAATCATCTAATTATGATAAATTAGACCCAACAGATATTGCCAAGAAGTTATACGGTACGCAATGGTATATTTAGATGTTTTTAAGGCCAGCGAAGAATTGTGCGATGCTGCTAAACTCAAGTTTGGTGAAATGGAATTCAACGAATCCTGCAAATGTGTAATTGGTCAAATTGCATCAGCATCCCACTTTGTGTAATGAAAATATATATTTAGCCTTCCATGGAATGCAATAAAATTACTATTGGCTATTTCCTGGATCAAAATACTGGAAGAATTTGATAACCCCAATAAGATGGATTTAGAAGAGGTGAAGGTTTTGTATATGTCACAAATTCTTAAGTTCAACAAACCATTTCTAACAGTACAACGTTTTGCTGAAATATTATTTCACCAGCCATACAAACAAATAGACAAATTCCTCAATGCTACTGTTAGAATTATATTCATCAGGGAATCTAATTATATCAACGGACCAAACGAGGGCTTGTACACTGATGATATTATAGCATTAGTTAAGGTAAATTATGTTGCGATTCAGATCACGAACAAATGGCAGCAAATGCTAGGGGAAAAGATGAAACAGATGGGTCTAGAGGTGGATGAAGAGATTTGGTCCTCCTCGGAAACCGAGAAATCGGACAAGAAGGAGGACGAAACATCATTAGACGAGGAAAAGAGGGATAATAACACGCCAAGCGACGCTATTAAGCGGGATTTTGATGAAGAAGATGAAAATATACATTCTAAAAGGGCCAAAATTCAGCTTTAACTATTGTTTATTTATCGGATTATAATAAACATATATGTATATATAATAATTCAATTATAGCATTTTATCCAATTTACTCTTTAAATCAGTACTATTCAATATGCAAGAATCAACCGTTACTACTTTGTATCCCAATTTTTTCAAATATTTTACCCTTAACAACGCATCTCCACATAATTCGTTGCCATCATAGATTTTATCTGACGGCGTTATAAGCAAAATTACCAAGTTATTATACTTCGAATGATGCGTATCTTCAAAAAGGTAGTGCACAAAATAGGGATTTATTGCACAAGGCGTGGGTTTAATACCTGTTATTTCACAGATCGCATCAAAGAAAACACTATACATTGTTGTGTTTTTAAACTCATTAGCAACCATCTCCTGATCCTTAAACCTAAATAAATCATGCCAAAACATACCAATGGTATGAGGGCAATCCGTTCAACAGTTCTATTAATTGCTTAGATTCTAAATTCTGGTGGAGGGATTTATCCGTTGGTAATGATTGTATATAAATTTCATATAGTTGCCTGTAAGTATCACTTGATAAATTATCAGTGTTATTTGTATAGACCAGTAGGTTTGTAAATATTTCCTCAAAACTAAATTATCCAGCACTCACTTATTCGGGTATTGGTCAAATTTTAGCAACGAATTAAGCATAGATATTATTTGTGACTGATAATCATTGTGATATTTGTCAATTAGTGACAGTGATAGGCCAATTAGTTTGCTATTTGTGATGTTAAAAAATGACAAATGAGATAGAATCTTAGCAAAACAGTTTAACGCAACGCAAATTGATGAATTGTTTGTATTTGAATCTTCTGATGAGTGTAAATGGATTGACCAATCAACCAAACGCTTAATTGCCTTAACATCGCAAATTCTCGATCGAGTTATTTCTGAAAGAATTGATTCTATTTGCTGTATATTGGCATTGTAAAGGGGAACATCCATACACTTGCTATTGTCAAATTTGTGACCAATCAGCCTACAACACTTTAGGTAATCTCTTAATTGAGAAATGGTTAGTTGCTTATTAGATGCGCTTATAAGCGTGGCTATTATAAATTGTTTGGATATATCATCTGTAGGCTCAATTTTTGTTGATATGTCTAACAATTCGCCTATAAACTCGCCGTGATAAATATTTGGTGTAGCATATAGTAGAAAGGTGTTCATCTAGGTAAGTTTATGCAAATTTAATAAAAATATTAATATTTTTTGGAAAACAGAAATATACTTACATAATTATGATCAACCGTCTCAATCAACCTTTTGAGTACTATAATACACTTGAACAGTTGCAATTTGTTTTGAGAATTAGATACATCTTGCCGTAATTCCTCAATTAATACAGATACAAAATCTTCATTCACACATTGACCAGTAGTTATTCTTAGAATGTCAATTTTATGATAAACTGAAAGAATTTTTACGCACCTAGCTACGCCATCCAATGTTTCCATAAACTGGGTAATACCCTTGAATTTCGATGATATCTATGTAACATTTGAATTACCATATTTAACAAAACTATAGAGTAGGAATTTGCGTTCCAATGGTCTTGGTTCATGGAACTTACACAGGTGATTATTCTTTCCTTTAAAAGTATGGTCAATTCATTAATTTTATCAATTCCAATGTGCGCAATTGTATCGGATTGTTTCACTTTAAATAAATGCAGAGACAGTTTTACACAGCTGGGGAAATCAAGTGTAAATATCTGTTCTTGCGCAGTCATTCCAGAGATATTTTCATCGAAAACCCCATTAATAGCATCAATTGCTAATTGATTTGCGACAAATCCGCCCACAGAAGGTTCATCATTATACGCAATGTTACAATGCAACCTTGAAAATATATCTGCGCATTGTATGTAATCTGGGAGGGTGAACGTTGGAGCAAATTTCAGCAATTCTGCAGCTATAGAGTTTACAATATTACGTTGTTTAGTAGAATAGCCTACATAGAACATCCTTTACCTATATCGGAGAATGAAGTTATATGATTGGTTATCAAATCAATATACGACGTGGCTATGGGTTTTAACTGTAATAATGAATAAGTTGGTAGGAATTGGTTTACACGGGGCCAAAGTAGTTCAAGAACTTCATCAATATATGAAATAGTAGCATCATCAAGTTTAATTCGTTTCTAAATGATGTTATTAGTTACCTTGATATTTGTTATACCACAAATTATGTCATAAGTATAATCAGTTTCCAAGCCAATGACTTGAGTATAAGTTTTATCGTGGCAGGTTCTAGTAGCATCGATGTTATAGTATACATTATTACTGGTCAAATCAATAGATTTTACTAGGCTAGTGACTGAGGGTATATATTCAATTTCACCACTATTATTTATTGCAGAATCAGTGTTAGTCTTTGCTGGAAACTTACAATATTTGTACTTCCTGACGAAAGTCATCAGGGCAAGATCTAATGTAGTCTTCTTGAAACTGAATCTTGTTAGATAAAGGAATAGCGTAGACCAACAGTTAATAGGCAATATATCAGACACTAGCAAATAGTGCGTAATTTTGTCAATATTGTCTTGGGGCAACTTAAATTGTAATAATTTAGTAATTGAGTCTAATAGGAATTTTTGATAATTTGACCTAGAGTAATCCATGTGAATCCACTTGTCGGGATTACAAATGGAATGGTATATTATGTCATATAACTCCTTGTTCTTTATACCATGAATTTCTAAGAATTTGCCAATACTAAATATCAGTGGATATAAATTGCGTTTTTTATCACTAAATTCTGCAACTAAGTCATTAGAAATGTTGGTGGCAAATGATGATATTGTGTTGTTTAAGTATGAATATATGTGTGATAAATTGTGTCTGGAGACAAATTTACAAGTATCAATTAGAGAGTCGAATATTTCTGACACCTCCCTTGCATGCTCTTCTATCCTACCCTTATATCTAGAAGCCAATGATTGTACCGATAGCTTGAAAATGTCGTTCAGGGAAAGCAATTTTACAAGTGATAAATCCTGATCGCTAGTATTGTCTTCATACCTGTTGTTGGTGTAAACTAGAGATGGCAATCTTGAAAGGGATTTTAACACGAATATCACAGTAAATTTTTGGTGTTGTAAAATGGACTTTGAATTTGTAAATTTCAGGTCTACATTTTTTGGCACTAAATTGGATAGAAATATTCTTAGTTGTGAAGATACGGCACATGTATTAGCTGTGACACAGAATCGGAACAGATTATCGTTTAATTGCGGATTCTGTAGCAATTTGTTAACTTCATTTTTGATATTAATGCGAAAATTCCCATTGGGATTTATAAAATTTGTATTATCGATGTCTGATATACTTTGGGCAGTTACATTTGTATATTGAGATAGGTGCCGTCTAAACCTAGGCACTAGCTTCATATAATATAGGCCACACAAATTCCATGGCATAACAATTTTTATTTGCATCTGCGCCTACACATTTAGTAACCAATGATCATCCAACATAATTCTTAAAGAAAAAATCATAATATAGACTGATTATAGATTCAATGATTGAAAATATAGTAAAACCAGTAGATGCTAAAAAGGCACTCATCAACATTACTCTTCTGGGCCCTCTAATGGCGGGAAAGTCATCTATTGCTAATCTAATAGTTAATAATGTACCAAAATCACACTATTTACACACAGAAAACCCACAGTATACATTACTTAACTCAGATTGTTTTACTACAGCCTTCAGTCTAGTTCCAATTCAGGAACTAGACATATTGAAATAGAAGATACAACTATAGACATAGAGTATAACAATTTTTATTCCATCATTAATTCCAAAAGTTAGTGCTAAATTTATATAGAAAGTTTGTTATTTAAAAACTCAATTTATAAACCAATAACAGATAGTAATTGAGAATTTATCTAGAAAGGGATTATTTTTTGGTTATTTTTGACTGTAGTGATGTGGATTCTTGGAAAAATGCAAAATCGATTTTTCTGGATTTGAGAAATCACAACCAATCGTTACACTCTAGGGATCCATTTGTAGCCATTGTGGCTCACAAAACAGGTTGTTACATTTGATTTAAAATATGAATGTTTTCAAACTCCAAGTTTTATCCAATTAAAAAACATTTAGATTTAAAATATCCTGTAGGACTACTTAATGAAGCACAATCATTTGCGTAACAACAAAAATCACACAGTAGTGCAAATAATGTATACCTCTTTAAAACATCCATTTGGGATCGGGAAGTTGTTAGGAAGGTGATTGTCTGTTTATCCAGATGATTAGACAACTTGTCTCACAGTTGGACTTTTAACTATATATCGTTAATAATTATGTAACAATAAATTTTAGTAGATTAATTAGTATCTAATAGATCTAATTATTGATGATAATTATTAGATGTAAATATGTAAATATGTAGGACAGATATTAATTAGATAAATTTATAGATCAAGAACTTCTTGAGTCTGAAGATATTTGGTACCTTGATCATAAATATTGAGTATATACTAGCTCAACAAATAATCAAAATTTCTAGTTATGAAAAACGTAGCAAAGGTTAATGGGACAAGTACAAATGAATGGGACCGCAAAAGCAGCAGAGAAGAACTATCTAAATGCATCGAAGGGTTGAAGAGAGAAAGGGAGGAGCTGGTATATGAAATTGAAAAGGAAACTGCGGATAGAGAGGAATTAGAAGCACAATTGGAGGACATACAGCAGCAACTTGAAGAAAATTCCTTCAGCCTGTCCATAAAAATCCAAACCAAGTCTGAATTAGACACTACAATTATGGAAACTGAAACTGCATTTGTCAGATTAACTGAATCCGCACAACACCTACTCGACGCACTTAAAGCACAACAAAAAAGGTTCAGCGAGTTTAAACAGAAAAGGTGAATCTTATCGCTAGCTTTTCAGTTTTATATTTGAATTATTTGTGCAAGATTAATTTTTGTAACATATTACAACAAAATTATCAATTAGAGCATATCGACCTAGTTATTTACCTGTTACATCGTATATAATTATATATATCTCATAGTATGTAATGAAAAAGATTCTCCAGTCCCTTGTAGATGTCTGTGAAGGAAATGTTTGGAATTTGGATTTTCAAAATTGTACACATAAGGTAGTTTCTGCCACTTCCTTACCTTGCTTTTTCACTCCAGAACCTCACAAGTACTCAATTAATTTGTCAAAGATATCTTTGTACTTTGGTGGTAATAAAAATATAATTTAGACTGGAGATTTGTCAAAGCAAGTGCTGTACTTATGGGCTCCAAGCGCAATTTTATGTCAAAATTTTTATCGCAACTAGGTAACAATGTTGAAGAAACAAAGAATTTTAATGGAAAAATAAATCACTGTTGCAATTTTTCAAATTGCAATAGTGATCATATTTTATATACAAACATTGATATTTGCCAAAATTATCAAGTTGATAAGCAAATACAATTGGCAATTGAAACTTGTATAAGTAACAGATGGGAATCATTGGTTATACCAGAACAATTAATTGGTTACGAGCCAACGCCACTGTATAATTCAGCTTACCAATGCATAGATTTGATAGTAAAATCTACACGAGATTATATTGAAAATAAAACTAAAATAGAATCCAAAGATTCCGTTAAAGACGCATCTCGGTTGGAAAGGATCGTATTCTGTACAACAAGTAACTCAACATGGAAATTGTATAATTCGTTAATTCCTTGGCACTTTACAAACTTAACCCAACAAATCTAAATGATAAGATCAACACCGATTAACTGTAAATGTTATTAATTATATAATTAAAAATATGGTTATTTATTAACTTTGTGACTTGGTAAATAGCAAATTTATAGTTCAATTTTTTGAAAATTAGCCACTTTTTCTCTAAACATGCGATTTGCTTCCTCCCAATTCTTCATAAAACTCTTATTATCTCCTTTCCTATCCTTAAAACTCTCCACATCTACAGAAGGGTCTCCCTGAGTAAATGATTAATTACCTGAAAAAAACAAGGCCACCAGGAACAAATGGCTTCAAATTTTTCCAATTTAGTTAATGTGATTTCAAAGATGACCCTTTTGTGAAATAATTTGTTGAACGGATCATCATTTACAAAGTTACAATGAGGTAATATTTCCCAATTGTAGTAATCGTATTCACTGTTAACGGTGAAAGGGAATGTTTTATCAATTATAACGACTGGTAATGATACATCTGTTATTGTTAATGATTCATTTGTTAATACCACGTTTAGATTTTTACCTTTAGTGTCTGGGGGTAGTGATATTATGGCCCAAACATTAAATCTAGATTGACCCCAAGCATAGCAATTGTCTACTATACCACCATTTATACAGTAGTTTTCTAGTTTACGCCCTATATTATCAATTTTAGGCGTACTTTGAGGTTCTCGTGTAGGTACTTTGTCACTAGAAACGTTTGAAGTGTTATTTTGAGCAAGATTATCTGAACTGCAATATGGAATAGTTACAGTTTTAGGCTTGTCAAATTTTGTTACAATTGGCCTATCTGGTTCATCATCACTACTAGTGACAAGTAAGGCATCCCATTTGGAATAGTCGATGGGCATTGATGTGTGGCACGTTAGTTAACTTGTTTTTAGATGTACCATTAGTATCTAAGTTAATCAGCTAGAAGCTCAATTATATCGCAATATACTCAAATTAAAACATAAAATGTCAATAGGCTATTTGGCTAAGGATATTGAGTGCTTACTTTCAGAATTAGATGAAAATTTATCTGAATTGAAGGCTATACTGAAAGACCATATCTCGCAAAAAGTAATTAACGCAGCAAATGACAAACTTTCTGAGGTTATACTACTTGCGGAAAGGATAAAGACTTCAAAAATTTCATACAAATTGGAGATTGAGGTGTCAAATTCACACACTCAGTCATTACATTCTAAAAAATTGATCCAATATGAAGAAACATTTAAAGAATTCATGGTCTTGGTTGAACATTATACTAATCAACTGCGCGAGATTTCAACCTGCGAATCAATTGAGGAAAAGCTTAAGCATGAGTCTAGAGCCAAGAAGCTTATTGTTTGGGGCGACAAAGTTCAGGATAAAACTCAGGTTAGTAACTATACTTACTGTATAGCTAAATAATATATTTGGCGGAAAACAACCTTTTGCCTTTATCCCAATCTATAATTCATTTAGGAGTCCATTAACAATATGACCAAGATTACCACTGATGCTGAAAGGATAGGGGATGATATAATGCGTGATCTGGAACGACAAACTGAAACATTAAATCGAGTGCAACGCAACTTCTCCAACGTGGATAACAACGTAACTACTGCTAAAATGGCCGTCAACGCTATCGCCAAAAGTATACTCCGGGACAAATTTGTCAAAGTAATGTTAATTGGCATACTAATACTTAGCATTGCATGCGTCTGTGTATATTTAATCACTTCGTCATTTAATGAGAGCAACAACAATAAAGGCTTTAGAGATAAAGGTCATGGCAGGGGGCCTCCACCTAGCGATCAGAATACACCATTTAAAGAAAATCTTCAAAGCTCCTAGTCTCCAGTTTCAACAGGCGAAAAAGCAACCGCTGTTGTTGCTGATCCTCCGACAAACCCCCTCCGATAAACCAATTAATATTTCTTGAGGGCGCTTAATTTCATCACTTGAATTACTGTAAACCAATTTTTCTAACTAAATTAAAACAATTGTTTTAATTCCATTTAGTCATAGCTTTTAGTTATTTTAAATTCATCTGGCGCGTAATATAAAATAATTATTATGCATAAGATCGTATGTTATATTTGCAGGTCATTTCATTATGAGGTTTTCTATTACATATATAAAATTAACTGTACAATTAATGTGATCTATTTTATCAAATTTGGAAATTTTTAAAATTAAGTTTTATTCATAAAAAACGATGCTTTTTTACTTGGTATGTTTATTATTATTGTTGTTGTACAGCCTAGTCCATTTATTAAATCTTATTTTAATGTACTATTATCCATTGTTTATTTATTTATCAATAATTATTTGCAAATTATCAATTAAACATAATGCACAATTGATCTACTTATTTATCCAACTATTATTCAGGAGTTACCTAATACTCGCTATTAGACAACCTACCTTAATTCCCTCCTAATGATGATATAAATGTTCTGATGCTTACTTGCACATAAAAGTAATTTTAATTATATATTATCATACATGTATACGACATCTCGTGCAATAATGAAACCCGTCAAATATGTTAATATTGTGATTTAATTACCATTTTTATTAATCATTTCCCACTATTTGTTATACTATCCAAAACGCTAATGATGCCATATATTTATTAAACTCTAAATACAAATAATTGATAATACATTTGATACTTATAATTTTAATCGATTATACCAAAGTATGTTACGATGAGGCACAAGTATTTAAGAATGAATCCCATTCAATTCTTAAATAATATACTTTACAATATATCAACGACACTCTAAAATATCAGTCAAATAGTTTATGGTCCACAAAGGGATCCTTGCAATTAATTCTCCAAGCAATTGGTCACTAACACCCTTCACACTTGCATCGTGTAAATGCTTGTACAGATAGTTAATTGTAAGCTGCTCAAATCGACTTAATCCATCCGATGCAGGCTTCAAAAAACAAACATTTGTGAATCTACGCTTCTTAGGAGGCACTTTTAGAGGATTGCCAAATATGTTACAGGCACCATCAACCACCAGTTCACCTAAGCAATCCTTGTTCACCCGAATCACAGGCAAATATGACACATCTTCAACTGATATTATGCTTTGTATGGGCTTATTGCCATTTAATTCGCTGAAATTCTTCAAAATTAAACGAAAAAGGGGCTGTGCAGACATGCTATGACTTGTAGGCTCTGTGAGGTTGTTGCCTGAAACTTTTAGTGTTTTGCATACCACAGTAAATGCATTATAAATCAATTGAAATGATTTTATCGACTCGTACTCTGGGAGGTTACTATAATCCTCTTCACCGCAGCTTAACGTAGCAATCAGCCCCATTAGACACTTGTCATCCTTATCGCCAATGTGCCCGTTGAAGCTCATATTATACCCTATTACATTGACCAATGGTGTAGATAACGTAACCTCTCTAGTACATAGAGATACTTTGGGAACCTGTTTTCCATCCGCATATGCTATTACACATTTAAACAAATTCCCTTCTATGCCTGTGTAAAGAATATACAAACCTTTCGATTGATCATTGTAGATCAATTTAAACGAGATACTAGTATTGTACCACATATTCAGCGTCACAGCTGTATCATTGTTGATTGTTATCTTCCACAAACCTCTCACACTGTCTACAGCTTGGGCACTTACGCCATCAATTGAAACTATGGAGGCGCATTTAACAAGGAATATTTGTAAAGTGTTTTCCTTTATATCGGATTGTGACAAGGGATAGAATTGCCAGTCCATATCTGGGTAAATTGGATCAGGCTGTTCCTTATTTTTCAGTATCGGTAAATATTCCATGTAATACAAATCATGTGGGCTATTTAAAGGCAGTCGCAAAATAGTCAGGTATACACTCTTGTCACAATATATTTCAGATTCATCAAATGGAAACTCATTACATTCATTCTTGATCTTCATTTCAATGCCATGTACGCCTCTACTATCTTCATTTTTAATATCCACATCAGTGCCAGTTTCTGATTTTACATGTGATTTATGAACTGTAAGGTCAATGTCTTTCATAGTTTTACCATATTTGTTGATCATATCCATATTTAGCGCCGATTTTTGAGCTGCTGCCCTTTTAAACCTCTTTCTTACACCATATGATACGTTCACTGAATTCTCATTAAAATTGTTAGAAACGAGCTGAGTAATGACATAGTTGACATCTTCATGAATAACTTGAGTTGCTTCATCGTCAAGTGACGTCTTCTGGTAGTTTACAATGTACAAATTAGAATCAGGACGACGATAATACTCAACAGAGGGATATTCGCAAGCTGGCTGAATCGCTAAGCTGCTGCCTAGACACAAATGTAAATCTGCCAGTTTACTGTAATGAATCGCCTGATATTCATATAACGGATCGTATGAATCAAACCAATCTAACACAACATCTGTACAAATCCCCACTGGTGGAAATGAGCATAAACCTAAATAGTAGTGCACATACCACAATAATGCCCACTTGGCATGAAACTAATTGATGGTATTACAAACGCACGCAAGTACCTTCTACCACATACCTCACAGGCCTCAACAAACAAATTCCCATGCAGTTCAGAAATTTGAGAGAATTTGAGCCCTCTACAATTGTGCAAACTGTCCACATTTTGCGTAATAATATGTTTGATATGGCCAGTAGTAACTAGTTTTGCGATAATCAAATGTACTTTAGATGGTAATGCTAGCCAAATATCTACAGCCTTTTGGAAAACCTTGCCATACTGAACAACCAAACTATTATCCCTTAAGGTACAGTCGCTATCTACTTGGAGTTTCTTACCGCAATTCTTCTCAATTGTCCATATACCACAGGGCCCACGAAAGTCTGAAATTCCACTGGAAGTAGAGACTCCTGCACCGCTGTGAACAATTGCGAAATTGCAGGTTTTTAAGTGTTGCAGAAGCAAGTTGATTTTATGCTCAACCTGGGATTTTGGATCAAAAATTTGACACTTATCAAGGGGTCCCTTATCTCTCTTATGAGATAACCTTGAGGCATAAAGGAATGCACTGTTCATGACGTGATTGTAAGATATTTAGAAAATGGCATTTTCCAAATATATTCAGTATAATAGTTGTTGACAATGTGATTAATTAGTAACTTTTATCAGTTAAGATTTACTAAATATAGGTTATTTATCTTCAATTGGACAAACCTGTGCGAATAACCTAGTTACAACATTAGTGGTTGGTCGTCGCTAGACAATTTAAATCATGCACATAAATTGTATGCAAAACATCCCAATCCTTTGTCAAATTGGTTGGTTTAACAAACCTTCCACAGCCTAAGTGAAAATAAAATGATACCTGCCACAGGGCAGATCTTCTTGTCGCAACTGTTAAGGTATCTAGCGATGGCAGTACGCTCGTAAGTATGAGGACAGGCCTCCGGGTCTAGGGAAAATCTGAGTGAAATTATAGCAGATGAATTTAGAATAAAAATTTTTAGGAGGAAAATGATGGGAGATAAAATATAGTACCTCTGTGTGACAGGATCAGTGAAGTGTATTTGAGTGATGGGACACTTTTTAGGGAAATAAACGAGTGACTCGTTTATTTCAGGATCATTTAATGATTTATCGAGCGAATAATTTTCTATTTCAAACAGCAACTTTTTAATTGACAAATTTGGAGGTTCCTTGTAATCTATTTGTGATTTTAAATACCTATACAGTGAGATAGAGTGTTATGTAGACGTTTAATCAGAAGATGAATATTTTTACAATTTAAACCAAAGTCTAAATTAAGAATTAGTTGCACCGTAGTGGAACGATTGGTAGTATAAGTAGATAATTTGTGAAACTATGTGGTTAAACAATCTGTTAGACTCGGTCAATACGCGTGCAATGCGTTCGTCATTCACTGGCGGTTCGTCAGATATTTTTTCTTCCAGGAAAATATCTATTTCGTCAAGTTTCAGTGATTCTATGTTGTCCATCCGAACAAACGAAAAAATAATGGGAACAATAGCACCATATTTTGTGTATGGCCTTACTTGTTTCATAACTGGATACGTGTTTCTAAATTTGAGAGCGGTCTATATAGGAATCGTTACGCGATTACTCCGCTTAACAGTGTTGAGGGGTATATGGTAAACATCTTAATCTGTGCTACACTAGCTTTTCCATTTGTCAAGCATACAGTGAAATTGTGTTACGATCGCACTGGAATATAATAATCCTCCTCATCCCCTTATTTTTTACCCTCCTCCTATACAGTAACAGGCCATACGTTTTCTAAAGGACTCTTCTAACACCTCATCCACAGATACGTTAGACCCAGGCTATGTCCCACCCCTAACATGGCCACTAGGTCTAGGTACTAAGGAACCTCCACATAGCATAGGTCCATCTGAAATAACCAATATAACCGCAAATAATACTATAAAAGCAGGGCAAATGCTGACAGTATACTCAAAAATTATAAACGCGTTATAGTCTGAATGCTTGACAAACTCAGCCAAGATATAACGTTATATTATAATTTATCCAGATAATTGTCAAGGGAAGGAATCTCGGCCTTTATACCCTTCCTCTGCCTAATGGCCAAGATCAACTCGTTGATCTTGCTCCCCTTCTCCAACGAATCTCCAGAGAGGAGCGACCAGTGGTCAAACACGCACTGTGGGAAGGCCTGCCCTGAAGTGGCAGCCCGCAGGGCCGAAGTGAAGCCAAACGATTCGGCCACGGGTAAATATGCTTTAATTTCCATCAGAGGAGTACCCGCACGTTGCTCTTCATGGAATACATGCCCACGGCGTTGATTTAGTGTACTATACACTCCACCGACGGCATCCTATGTTATATCCGTTATATATTATATATGGTTAAATTTTTAAATAATAAATTCTCAAAGTTCAACACTTAAATCCATTCAATAGGGCATGTCGACGATGAATTATATGTGGAATTTAACTTTGAAAAAACAACAAGTGATCATTTAAACACATGCAAATATAATAGCTAGTTTAACCTTTTAAACACGTCCCCAAAACAAAAAAAACAAAAGAACGAAAATTTTAACACACATAAATTTCACGTCTTATCACAAGTTATACTAACATATAACAAAAGCCAAACACCAACAAATAATCATTTGTAGTTTATATGTGGGGGTTTCGGAGGACAGTTTAGAACGAATTTATCAAAATACCAAAATCTAATGTAATAGTTACTCACCTGAGGGCAATTGATATCCACTAAAAAAATTGGTTCCTGTAGTTTCGGCTGAGCTGTTAGTTGGCATGCATACAAACAGCGTCTGCATGTTGGCATGATTTGCCCTGCACCTCTGTGTATAGCATCCGCATGCATTGTAACATCGTTCAGGTTGAATCGAATGCCACGCATATTTTCATCACACAAAGCACCTTCCTTGGAGGCCCACTGAAAGGCAGAATTGCAATGGTCTTTAATTTCGTTGAGATACTGCACAC
This sequence comes from Babesia microti strain RI, assembly GCF_000691945.2. NCBI lineage: Eukaryota > Apicomplexa > Aconoidasida > Piroplasmida > Babesiidae > Babesia > Babesia microti. Next base: position 1,592,796 of record NC_027207.2, read on the forward strand.
CACTTGTGCAGTCAACTAAAATGTTTGGACCTACTGTCTCTGGGCCAAAGCACCAGATCTTTAGCGCCGCATTCTTATCCCAGTTGTACTTTTCAGCCAATACATTAGCCCTGATCTTGACATCATCACGCGACGTAATCTTTCCATCCTCAATTTCCTCGGCCAATCCATCGGCAAAGGGCTCAGCTGTCATGTACAACCTATTGTGCTTATTCGGTGATTTTGATAAACAAGTAATACTACTAGGCGCTGATACTGTTTCGCGGTATGAGACCACAGGATCCGAAACGATAAAGTCAATTTGGGCGTACTCGTCCCTCAAGTCTTTGAGACAAATTTCAACATGTAGTTCTCCACAGCCTGCAATGATATGTTCGCCGCTTTCTTCCGTGGTACAAACCACAAGTGGGTCGGATTTGCTCAGTTTCTTGAGTCCTTCTACAAGCTTGGGCAATTCCTTGGAGTCCTTTGGCTTTACTGCCACTCTCACGACAGGAGAGACAGAATATTTCATGCTTGCAATGTTGTAAGCAGTTTCGCATGTAGTTATAGTACCGCTCTTGAGAATGTACTGATCCACACCCACCAGGCAACATGTATTACCGCATGGAACATCCTGGATCTGCTCAGTATATCTGCCCATCATGAGCACTGTGCGTTGGATGTTTTTGATCAATAGATCATTTTTCTCTCCAGGGACATAATTAGGTCCCTGAATTCTCACCTTTTGTCCCGTAGCTACTGTACCTGAGAACACGCGGCCAAAGGCATAAAACCTGCCCTTATCGGACGTGGGAACCATTTTGGATATGTACATTACCAGGGGTGCATTTGGGTCACAATTACGTATTCCATTTGCTGCCTCATCGTCCATAGGGCCCTCATATAGATTTTCAACCCTGTACTTTTGTGCAACAAATGGACTAGGTAAGTGGGATACAATCATTTCCAGCAAAATGTCTCCCGCAGGAAGCCACAATTGCATAACACGCTTCAGTAGAGCTTTGCTTGTCAATTCCTTATCATCACCCTTCAATTCAACGCCAATTGTGGTAAGCATTTTCCCATACTTTTCCTTATCATCATTCATAATGGATGTGAACAAGGTGCAAATGGGTTCCATGATAAATTGGGTAAAGGCACGTTTGGAGCCAGGCACTTCTGACTTTGTCCACTTCTTCTCCTTAGCGTTAAAAAAGTTATCCCCCCAAAGCCTTTGCATCATTTTAGATTTTTCAATTCCAAACTTCTTAGAATATATTCTGGCGAATTTTTCAATGGTAAAAGCCCAACCATGTAACCCGGACCCAAAACTAACTGTTCCCTTTTCAGGGTAAACCTGTACATCACCCATCAAAGAATCAGTATAGGTTGATATGATAACATTTACATTTTCAATTGTGCGCGAGAAGGTTTGATAAATCTCTTCTGGATCCATTTGCAATTCTAATAATGCACGATCTACCTTATTTACGTGCAGGACGGGCTTAATACGTTCTGATAACGCCTGTCGTAGCACAGTTTCAGTCTGGACACAAACGCCTTCGATTGTATCCACAACCACAAGGGCACCGTCAGTTACCCTGAGTGCTGCTGTCACTTCTGAGGAAAAGTCGACATGTCCTGGAGAATCAATTAGATTGATTAGAAAAGGTTGTTTCCCATTCCCATCCTCAAGATCATGTTCAAAGTACATGCTGATTCCAGTAGACTTTATGGTAATGCAACGTTCCTGCTCATCAGCACGGGTGTCTGTAAAACGGGCATCACCGGCAGCCTTTGCTGAGATGATGCCAGCTTTAGAAACCAAAGAATCCGTAAGAGTAGATTTTCCGTGGTCGACATGGGCAATGACTGACATATTCCGAATGTTTTTCGGATTACCCATGATCTCCCGGATTTGGTCCACGGTGAAGTTTACCATTGTTTGGCGATCCCCACACAGGTGAACGGATCGTTGAGTTTTCCTTGTATGAAGGTAGTGACTTTGCCATTATAGTGAGCAAAACAAATTGTACTAATTAATAAAGTGTAGTTGGTTTAGATTTTTTAAACAAATCATCGTTAAGAACAAAATTATTCTGTAGTAGACACATATTTGTGCGTATCGTTTACTTTAATTGTGCATAATTTATGTCAAATTTACATTTTAACATTTTCAACTATTATTTGTTTATAATCACACTCATATTCCCAACGATCCTACCTACAGCCGGCATTTATCCTCATATTTAACATCCAGTATAATTCCTCATATTCACTTTATTTATTGCTAAAATCGATCCATCTTGAATGACATTTAAATGGGTAAATCCATAGTTACGTTATAAAAACTCTACATTTTTCATGTACCCTATATATTACCGTATATTTATTCTATATTATCACTAAACTTTAAAATTACTATCAAATTTATATGCTAAACTTGTAAATTGTAATACCTAATACTTAATGTGTAAAAATGTGTCACTTAATCATGTATCTCTGCTATAACCCTAAAAATATAGAATTATTTTTAATTGTACGATTGATTTTCCAGTATAAGCGTTGACACTTGTCCCAGTCTATTAATGGCCACAGCACACCCGTACCTCAAGCCCCTGGACTTTAAGACACTGGTCAAAGATATTGCCAACCTGGCACCCGAAGCCCCCGGGCAAAACCCAATAGCAGTAGATCCTCCATGCAAATTGATCCTGCAAATATCGATATTCAGTATTTTACTAATAAACAGAGGTATATATGTAAATTGATCCTGTAATTCATATACATCGATCTACATAGGATGTATTTTTTACCTTTGATTGCGATAAATTAGCTTCCCTTAGACATTCAATGAGTGAATCCTTTATACTACTCTCCAGATTATCTGATTTACATTCTGAGGTTGCCACAATCCTGAATAACCAAGGAAACTACCTTGTAATCTCTCCCAGCTTATGCTTTTTAACAACATCAGAAGAAGCTAGGACAATTGCACAAGCCCCATCAACCAACAGCGCTGTATTTTCATTGTTTTTGTGAAATTCAGGGATGTCACTTAGTAGTTGATCCCTGTGAACAATCCGTTCTGTCTGCGATATCCAGACTTTGTTTTCGTGCTTTTGGGGCGCTATATCGAAAAAAATTTACCAAGTTTTACTTTAAATGGAGTGATTTCCTGCTCCAAAATGTTAGCTGATAAACAATCCAACGTTCGTTTCCATGTAGCAACTTTAAACTTTTCTATATCACTTTTTGTGATGTTATAATCACTTAACATTCCATTATTCTATTTGAATTTTTTAAATACAACTTTAGATGACTTTTCGCTTAAATAATCGATTTTAATGCTATTAAACAGCACGCCGTCATTGTATTTTTCACCATTTATGTTGACATTAGCGTTAAAATTGTTTCTAAATAAGAATAGTGATTACTTCAACAAATAAGGTGCATTAGATAGCGAATCTGCTCCACCTGCCACTGTTATACCCAATCCACCATTAGTCATTTTATTGGCCAAAATGATAGAGCTCAAGCCGCTGTTACAAAGGGAATTAATGGTTGTTACATTACAATTATTAAGACCTAAAGTCAGAAATTTCATACCTATATCATCCAAACCCTTGGTAATACAGTTAATATTTTGCAATTGAGGCAGTACTTGCCCCCAAAACACCGATTTGACCCATTTGGGATCTATATGGGCCCGTTTGACAGCAGATTCCACGACCCTGGTTGCTATATTAGTTACACATACCTAAATCGAAACTGTTTAGTGTTGATAAGTGACCAAAGGTCGCGCAAAATGGGCTTCTACATAGACCAATGACACTTGTCATACATACACAGTACCCCACCACAAGTCGATATACATATATTATATATCTAAAATATCAATATAACTACTCATTACCGTGATAGCTAATGTATATAATCATAAATGTTCAATAATATCGGATTGCCAACACCACGTGGTAGTGGAACTAATGGCTATATCCAAAGAAGCCTCGCTACGTGTCCCATAAAACGTTCAGGCCCAAAAGATGACCTAAAAATAGTTAAAGCTAAGGTTAGGACTAGGATGGATCCTAGCCTGCTTGAACATGAAAGAAGGAGGGCAGTAGAGGTACAACTTCTGGAGCTGATAGATAAGTTGAAGGCAGAAGGCTGTAGCGAACATGACATCAAAACGAAGGTGGAACAGGAACGCGCTATAGCCATACAACGGATCGAGATGGAAAGAGAAAATGTAAATGTACACCAAGCCGATGCAGCAAAGTAAGCAAAAATCAACACAGGCTCGACACCCATAGGCAGGCAGAACTCAAGTATAGGCAATTAGAACGGGCAGCAGAGGCATTTGGCATAAAAGAAGATCGCCACTCGGTCTATGACAATGGAAAATCCCTAACCAGTAGGAGTGGGAGCTATAGCGCCACTAATTCGACTAGTAGTAGATCAAGATGTTCTGGCCGATCGAGTGACCCCCATGCAACAAGCAGGAGTAGTAGCGCAATATCGGGTTCGAGTCCCAGAAATTGCACCAGAAGGAAGCCAGGTATCGTTGCAGATGGTCATGGCAAAAATAGACATGGGAGATATGGAAGGGGGTATTCTCATAGACCAAAAGGTTACAGGACAAAAAATGCGCTTAGATCTAGATCTCGCAGCCCCAGTATTCCTAGATATTACTCTAGGGATAGGGATAGATCAGGGCCCAGGGATAGGGATAGATCGGGGTCCAGGTATAGGGATAGATCGGGGTCCAGGTATAGGGATAGATCGGGGTCCAGGTATAGGGATAGATCGGGGTCCAGGTATAGGGATAGATCGGGGTCCAGGTATAGGGATAGATCGGGGTCCAGGTATAGGGATAGATCGGGGTCCAGGTATAGGGATAGATCAGGGCCCAGGTACAGAGATAGATCGGGGTCCAGGGATAGGGATAGGTCAGAGCCCAGGGATAGGGATAGATCAGGACCCAGGGATAGGGAAATGTCACGCTCAAGAAAGGAATATAGCAAAGGTTACAGAAGTAGCAAAAGATCTCCAAGTTATGAAAGCAGTCGTATGAGCTATGATGGGAGCCATAGTGGTAGGGGTTCCACCTCCATGAGTAGGAGTGAATCAAGGTCTTCGGGATCAAGGGCGCTAAATGGCAGGAGGTAAATCATAGATTACGGCTACGGGTGTTATAGAACAAGAAAGTTGCTAGTCGCGTTCTAGCGATCTTGACTGCTTGAACAAACTCTTATAAGGGTAGTCCCAGATCACTTCTCTCTCCCTTCTCTCCTTCCTGCTAAAGGCCTTGCACCTAGTGTCCCTTAGATACTCTGCATTTATCACAAGGGCATCTTGATCAATTTTTTCGGAGTGATTAATTTGATCTATCCTGCCACTAATGGAGACTATACCATCTAAATTATAGCCTAAATACCCTTTTTGTAATTCCTAACAGTAGTCACTAGAATATAAGCGGATGTGAGTGATGCCACGATTATGGGTGCTATTACTCCATATGCGAAAAAAAAATACCAGCCTGCAGCCCTGGTTCGAGTAAGTTTTTTTATTTCTTCATCAAAAACTACGTTATTATCCAGCCACTGCTGTAGGTTATTCTCCAATATCTCGCTAACAGTGTAGAAGCTTGGTTGCTCAACAATCAGAAGGATATTGTAAACAGCGCCACAATTGTTAACATTAGGGAAACTGCGATATTTTAACAATTTGTGTATGTTGTATGCTATGTAATTTGCGTTGCCAGTTACTATTGCAGAGTAGAAAGTTGGCATAGTATCCTTAATAGCAGCACTCCAATTTTTAATACCTACATGATACGTGGTCATATACTTCGATCTCTGTTACGAGTTATTGCAATGTGATGAAAAAAATAAAAAAGCTCCCTAGGGGATTCCCTTGTGGCCTCCCCAAAGCTGCACATTTCACAAATCTTATTCCTGCCAATGTCGCCAAAACTAAGCTGCAACGAATTTATTTGTTCTATAATTGGTAAAAAGTGACCAAAGGTAGCAACAGCCATTCTGTTCTTTGATGTTTTGGTGCGATTACTAGAATCAACTCTAGATATATCTTCTATCAATTTAAGATCTAGTGGTCCAATTCCTAGGCCAATAAAATCATATCTATTTGCCTTTATATCCAAATTGATACGCTTTGTGTCATTCTCCCAATCATTTACCTGATTTTTTCCGTTAACACTAAGTACTTTGGCATTTTCGTATGGAGTAAGAGATGAAATTGTGATTTTGATATTCAAAGTTTCGTTCAACTTAATTTTAAGTTGGCTAGTATGGGCACCTGTTGAGAAAAAACGGATAAATTCTGGAGACCTTACTTGGGCACGGGTGAACATATGTGCACAATATATGAGGCCACGTATTGACCCAATGTAGGTATTTTCACCTGCCTTATCATGAGGCCTTTCTCTAATTTTATTGTATATTAAAATAGTTATAAATATCACAGATGCCATGTCAAATGACGACTCTGCTGCTTCTTTTGATAGGGATGGTAATAATTCCGACAAGGATGTCAATATAACAGGCTCTGGCAGAGGTCTCCTAGGTTATTTTATCACAAAATATTACAAACAATATCCAAATATGACAGGTACAGACCAAAGTGATGATACCAAACGAAGTACCCAGCTGAATGAAACATTCTACACTGGACGGAATGATGGAGAAAGTGGTTACAATACCCCTAACATAAACAACGATTTAGTATCCAAACTAATAAAGGAAAATTTGGAGCTGCGCAGCCAATTTCTCGCTAAGATTGAAGAAATTGATGCTATTGTTAACACCCACAGAAATCAATACATAGACGATCTGACCAACCTCAAGTCTCTAGTCCACTCTTTTATTAGCATAAACGAAAAAAAGGATTACACCTCCGAAATTAGCTCATTAAAAACCGAGTTCAAACGATTGTCTTCTGAATTTGATAGACTAGTGGATGCCAACCGAACGCTTAATGATTCCCTACAGAGGGAAATCAATTTATTATCCTCCAAGAATTCAGATAACCAACAGAAACTACAAAAACTACTTAATATGTCATTATCCATGTCATCAATACAGTCTATCGGAAGAGATTCTGCTATTTTGGATAAATTTGAGGCGGATTGTGAACACATCAGACATCAGATAACAGATGTAATTGACCATAAAATATCAAACCTCGTTGTAGAAATGGAACGTAACATGGAAAATACCAAGTTGGAAATTATGGATGCCTTCCAATCTGATCTTGAAAATTTTATCGAACACAAAATCTCGGAGATTTCCACCAGGATGAATAATATTGGAGATGATAACACAAATGAAAAAAGCTGTGATGGTACAACTGCACAGGAGATTGATACCAATGATATTGATTCGAAGATAGAAAATATTCTGAACAATAAATTTGAAAAAATAAAAAAGTCCAATGAGGAATTCATCAAAGACTTTGAATTAAAGGTGGAGGCAATGAAAAATCAAATTCACAATGATATTAACAATACCAATGAAGATCTTATGGCTCAAATTGACACCAAATTTAATGCACAGCTCTCAGATATCATCGGGAAAATAGAGCAAAATGCCTTGGCATCAGCGGCCAATGAAAAACTAATCGGGGATATTGATGCTAGCATCAGTGACAAATTGGCCATAATAACAAAACAGGTTGAAGATCAAGTGAAATTCATTCATTCGCCACAATCTTCACCCCCAAGCTCTACAACTGATACTCCATGTAATTCCTCTTTGCCTGATGAGGTGGAAAGACTCGCTCATATGGTCAACGTTACAACCTCCACCACACAGTCCTTGAAGGAGATTGTGGATGATATGGAGGTTAGCGTCTATGGAAAAATCGCAGATTTGAAAAGTTATATCGACAAAAGAATAACTAGCGCCAATGCGGGAGAGAAAGGGCAATTGAGGGCTGAGCTTTGCAGTCTGGCCGAATCAACCGCCAGGTCTAATATAGATACTATGGTTAAACCCATACAGCAAGACTTTAACAACCTAAAGAAGGAACTAGCCGAAAAAATGTCTAATTTTACAAAAGTTTTGGATCAGAAGAGTGCACTGATGGATGCCAATCAGGCCATGATAAAGCACATTGAAAATAGTATCGATGAAAGGCTGGAGAAATTAGGCTCGCCTTTTAAATCTGAAATGATAAAAATTAGCAATAGAATTGGATGCTTAGAGGAGCAGGTACTGACTTTTTCAGGGGATTTGAAGAAGATTGTAGAGCAAAACTCAGTATCATCCAAATCAATTCATGAATTAGAGCGTACCTTTGATGTTAAATTACATAACCTTACTGATCAAGTTCAAAAAATTTCATCTTCACTTTCAAATTCTGAACAAATGCTACTATGTGAAGTGAATTCATCAGTCAATGAACGAATTATGGCAGTGGAGGCTTCGGTGGAATCTCAAATTCAATTGATTGTAGCACAGCAGAATAACCCAGAAAGTTTGGTTGAAAGGTCTAGATATACAACTAATAGTGCCCCAAATGATGAAATTTACGGGCTTGGTGCCCTTAGATATCAGTTGGGAATGGAGTTTGATGAAAAGGTCAATGAGATCAAACAAGACATGATGGGGATATTACAGGAGATATTTGATATACTAAACAAAAATCAGGGGCAGATTGTTAGCTTGAACGATGATCTGTCCAGGCTTTTTGATGATAACCGAGTAAAGGTCCTAGAAGAAACAGTCATTACCCATGGCAGCAGACTAGAACATGCAATAAAAACAGCAGAAATTTTGAAGTCTAGGTATGATGGGGTAGATGCTCACATGGAGATGATTGAAAAGGTTTTTGACGAAAAGCTTGCTGCCCTTTGGGCAGGCATTGACAAGGAGGGCATTATGCAACGGTTGGAGTCAGTACCCAGCCTAGATTATCTGGAGGCCAAATTACACAACTTAATCAAGGAAAAGATACCAAGTTTAGACCTTGAAATAATACAAAAGAAGCTTTTTGCGTTGGAAAACGAAGTCATTCCCACCTTTAGTGAATCTATCAACGAACTTATGGACTCTGCCATAAATAGCATCAGCAATGACATAATTAACAAATCCGTGGAGAAGATTATTTATGAGATACTTGAAAAGCTTGAAAATAGGGTCTCCTCCATAAGGGGGATAAAGAACTCCCTAAAAGCACCCACAGAATTCTCCAAACTCACTATCCAAGAAAAACCCTTGCACTTGGCCCCCATAAGTGGAAGCGTCAAAGTGGATCCAGTACCCAATCCACAATCGCAAAAAGGCGTAGAACCACCTATTAAGGCAAATCTTCTTTCCGTCATAGATGGCAGTGGCAGGACCAACCTCACGGCAGAGGACAATAAGATGGTTATAGGACAGTTATCTGACCAATTTTCCTCAGAAATAGAGTCTATTAATACTGAATTAATTGGCCTACGCGGAGATTTCGAGGACTTTAAGAGGGAAATCAACCACTCAATGGCCCAAATAATCAACGATATTCAGAATAACGCTGACAGAATCGACGGAAAACTCAAGGATGCCGAAGAGTCTGAAGCCCGCGCCAGGGACCTATTTAGCCGTATACAGAAAAATTCAGATCTTCTCGAGGTCAAAATGAAGAACGTCAACGACACACTCCAATCTGGATCAAAAACAATAAGGAAACTAAACTCTCTGGTTAAAAAGTCTAAAGACTCCGCGAAAAACTTTGAAAAGCTCGAATATGAGAGGATCTGGACTGAAAAACTTAGTGCAGAACGAGAGAGCCAATACCACCCCGATTACATTCTTACAGAGGCCAATAATTACATGAATCTTGGGATAATGGGATCAAGTGGAAGAAACAATATCGAAATTGATTACCAAAATCATCCATACAGCTCCAACTCTTCTTCACAACCGCAATCTCCGATCATAGAACGTTACCTGGTGCCCCTAAGTGAGACCCAAATGATCGTTACTAGACAGTACGTGGATATATCAGAACTGGAACGCTCTCCGAACAGTAAGTACAATTCAAGCGTTTTGGGCGATGATCCTATGTCGTTTTTCCAATATGAAAGTGGTGGAGGCCCTGGATTTGATGAGCCGGAGCTACGGGAGCTTTCCCCGGCGCATAGAAGTGGCGTATATCAGTTTGATGATTTGGGATGAAAGACTAGCTTACCAACGCCCTTAGTTTGTAAATTAAAATTGGATCAGTATTTAATTATATCACTGTAATTGACGTTGTTGATTAGTACAGACTGATCGCCGTGAGATATGGGGACTTTGATTGTGGCCTGCAGTGTATGTTAACAGGCACAGGTGTAGTTTTAGCACGTCATTAAGCGCTTATACTCATTCATAGTCTGTAATTATCCTATTTACACTCCAACCATGATATATCTGTACTATGTGTCCACCGCAGTTATTATGATAAATCACAAACAGTGTGCATATCACACATTAATAGCTATACAAAATTATCATTGTGTTATGGAAATCATCGCAATTTAAGTTGTAAAAGTCCGCGTTGTGGATAATTTTTTGCGTCACTCCTCACTATGTAGGCCATGGGAATGCGCATGATTTAACAACGCCTAAAAATTGCCCATGGCACGCGAGGTATACAAATTGGGTTACTTAATTACATAATTGTATCTTAGCTTTGTTACGCCATATATACCAGTTAAGTAAATACGTCACGTAACTCTGTGCAAGTTACCACTATTAGCAGCAACCAAAGCCAAAGCGGATATAATCTACAGAAAAAAATAATCGCGCAACCAGCTGAGGTCGGTACAATAGATCATTCAAAAACGCAGTATTCGACTAGACTAGTGTAGGCAGCATGGCTAATATTATTGTATTTTTAATAACCTTAGTCTTATATTAATACGATAATGTCAATTTGTTTAACTTAATCCATTCTTGTGCCTCTTGAAATAGCATCTACCTTGAAAGGGATATGTCCATCATTGCGGCTATTCTCCAGGATTGTGTCACAAATATTCCTCATCATAAATACCGCACTACCTTAGTAAATAGTATTGGTCATAATAAAACCTATCTATCAGAAAACATGCCATGAACGTTTAAGAAAATTCCAATAACATCTGTATAAAGCGAGAGTGATGCAGGGACGTAATCATCAACCGTCCATTCGTAAGTCTTGCCACCGATAATCAGTTGAAGATCAAGTACCATCCAAAGTGAATAACCAAGTACGCCTAAACCGTAATAAAACATCCTGAGAGGGGTGTCAAATGGGACAAAGATACCAATAAAGCCAAAAACCAACGTTACAAAACTAAATAAAATAAAATAGATAATATATCCTGAATGAAAAAAAGTTCATACTAGTGAAGTCAATTTTGGTCTGGAGTGTGAACAGAACAACAAGAAGAATGATCCCAAGAGTAATAGAGACGGATAATACTATGGCAGTCGGACTTTTAGTAAACGCGCATGACAATCCGACAATGAATGAGAAATACAATGTTTCTATAACGAGAATAGCGTAATTCAACGGATATCTCCTAGAGAGTGAAGGTGAAAATATGAGTATAAGGGATGTTATAAATGATAATATAGCTAAGGTTGGAAAAATCCAGATATTTTTGGATATGAACGAATGAACAGATTCTCGGTAGAAATAACAGATCAATGAAAATCCAAGGGTCACTAGTAATTGAGCAAACAAAATAGCAAAGACCTTTCGAACAAATCCATGCCTTATGTAAGTTGGCGTTGTCTCTGTTAAAACATAAGTATCGTCATAATCCGCTGAATGAGGTTATAATTACACTTCTCTGGGTCGAAGCTAGCACTTGCACTTGATGTACTCTCATGTAATTTCGCCATAGTAAGTTGACTGAATTGTGGTGCGTTATAGATTTATGGGGCAATACTGCGTCGGTACGTGAATGTGCCTATTGCCACCTGACATGCTCATACTCTGGGCTAATTCCAGTACTTGATGTCAATCACATCCAATTTAAGTACGTACAAATCTATTCCGCCCAACAAATGGCTAATCGAAGGCATACTTCGACCCAAATCTCCATTTATAAACTCCTTCACGTACGTGCCTGGGTCATAACCGTCACTGATTAGATCTAAAATCATTGCAATGTATTTATTTTATGCGATTTATATCTTGTAATATATTTGGTGATAATTTTTCCGGAATAATTTCACAAACAATATCACCGGCATGTGTCGCCATACCTGCTTCAGTTATTATATCCATTATGAACAGCCTTGCATGCAGCAATTTGGTAGATATATAATAGACTCTCTTCTGCCTCAATATTGGCCTTCTTACCTATACGCCTGTGACCTTCTATGGGTCATCCTCAACGGATTGCCCTGAGAAACTATAAAGCCCTTGGGGGATTGATTTATCGCGACCTCGGCAATATCCAAATGGGATTGGCGTAGGTCGCTGGTGGATAACACTAAACATGAGTATACTTTTTGTTTGCTTTCTCCCGACTCCTGTAAATCCCGTCTCACCGATTTGTGCTTGAATGTAAATCTTAGGTTGCTGAATGACAGAACGCTCAGGTATTTTATATCCCCAGTCTGCTTAACCATTCTAGTGATGAATTTGCTGGGGTCTATGGCAGTTGCCTGGTTTAGAGTCCTCCAATCCGGCAATTTAAACACAATAGCTTTATTGTATAGCTGCACGACTGCTTCCAGTGCATTGCCTTTGGCACCCTTAGTAATCGTATTGACAATCTTAGTTAGATCTTCACTAGTAATTTGGAAAGAGCGATCGATCTCTTCGGTGTTTGGTATTATGCAATGGTTCTCAGCACCATTAGAGGTAGATATTTTCTTAATTGTAAAAAAGGCACCAATTAGATCTGATTTACAATTGTATATTTCCAATGCAAATCGCCTGCCTTTGCCCATCATCCTTACATCACAATCTTCCCTACAAAATATATCTCGGCAAAAAATTAAGAAATTTTAGAGATAATAAAAACTAATAAACATGATAATAAAAATTAGTAAACATACCTCCCTGAAGCAATAAGCTTGAACTCACACGATTGGAACAGTGTGTTGAACACGCGTGCCAGTGACTGTTCTATCGACGATTCCACAGGATTGGTGAAGGCAAACCCATCTGCTTTCCATGGGGTCTGGCTCATTGCACTTGATAACTTATTATAGAATCCTAATTTAGCTCGTTTTCAGTTATAAATAAATAGTGAAATAGAAGGGTTTATACAATACAGCGCCCATAGAAATGTACTTACCAGTCAAAGTAACTAAGTCACGGCACGGGAAAAAGTTGGCTAGAACTAACTGAGAACCTTTTATTACGTAATTGAAATATAACTTTACACGGGAGAATTGTTCAAATAAGTGTGGGTTAGAAGTGGATAATGTGTTGATAAAGTGGATTATTTCATTATGTTCGTTGATAGTTTGCTCCATGTATTGCGATAATTGTGTGTATGCAATGTTAGTCAAATGTTTCAAAATCTTCTTTTTGACATACTTGTAGTTCCCAAAATGATAGTTATTTGCTGTACAATCTGAAAGTGATTTGTGATGTGCCGAATAGTATGCAATAAAGTTATTTATTACAACAGAAAAATCGGGTATTTCAAAGTAGAAACTATCATATACAGTGTTTTCATTAGTAACACCAATGATATCATTCGTTACAGGGTACAGCTTGGTCATTAGCACTAGGAAATCAAAGTTAAGTTTCCTTTTATTCAGTATTTGGACATTTGACAGTAATTCAATTAGAGTTTTATCATCTATTGTTGAGATATTAATATTTTGTGGCAATCTATACGTGCTAACTTGTAACTCTAATTTGAGATTCATGAATAAATTTTTACAAATTGCACAAATATCAGAATTTTTGCTACATTCATTTATACCAGAACCCGGCGTGTGATCATGTGTAGCGAGTGATTTGTTAAATAGTTCCAAACAATGAACACAAGGAATCACATCCATATCACTGGTATCAGACATGGCACCCTACATTGTCTAACTAGCGTTGTGCTTATGCTCAATGCGATTTATCTCATGTCTCTCTAATGTGTAATATTTAATTTCACAAAATAAAAGCTATAGTCACAACAAAGCATATCATGATTCCTTAATCACAAACAATCTCCTGCTGCCATGCCAAAATGTCAAGCAGTGAAAGTAATACGGCAAGGCGATTAAACATATCCTCATTGGTCTTGTTTAAGAAAGATTCGCTCTGCCTAGAAGACTTTAAAATATCGGCATTTCAGCACGGCAAGCGCCTTTCCATTTTGGACGCCTCCAGCCGTACTTATACACTCTCTGATACTGTAAATAACCATACTCACGCTGGAAAGGATCTCCCTAAAGTTAAATTCAGAAACTTGGATTTTTTGGGTGACTCATCGCATTTATATTCGGTGCTAATAAACTCCCACATCACCTATTACGACCCATATAAACCCATCATAATCATTGTTTCATCAGTGAATGGCGATACATCGGTACCAGTGGCCTTTGGCCAGTACGTACCTGTCAATCAGAATAACATATTTCTTGAGTATGTAAATGAAAATACTGATACTATTGAAGCCATGGAGGAGGCTCTTGAGGCAAATTGGAGTTGCAGTGCTCCAATTTGTTGCTGCAGGGGACATGTATTGTGTCTGAACCATGTCACAAATTTCAAAAAACAATTTGGAATACTACTTAAAAGGATCGAGTCCAGAAATGTTTATAACAGGCATCAATTGATTAGGATGGCATCAAAACTTGGTAGGTTCATTCAGTTTGCTAATAATAGGAAGATTTGCCAAGGATATCACAATGTTTTTGGTGTTTTGACAGAAAGATCGAGTGAGTATGACGGCGAAGCCTTTTTTGTGGATGAAATGGACACGCTGGACAGGTATTCTCTCATTAATTGCCCTATTGCTGACTTATCCTTTAAGCAATGGAACAATAACAGCATCATACGAATAGATATGAATAATAATCAACCACTAAAGTATTTGCTATCAATTCCATTGCACGGAATTAAGAATTTTGATGAGTTTTTTACCGCAGTTTTTGATGTTTCTAGGCGGTTTTTACAGGAAAGTCCATTTATAAAGTCCCTAATATTTAAGAATGTAAAGTGCCTATCTAATTATCATCAAGCCTTGCCTGTGTTTTTACGCGCAGTAGATTGGTCTAGAGAATCAGAGTTTGCCTTACATTGGCTATCGTGTTGGAATCCGCCAGGTATGGCCCAAATTCTAGATTTACTTGGCAGAGACTTTTCATCTTTACCCCGAAAAGGATCCTTAGATCCATCGGCTATAATAAGACAATATGCCGTAAGTATACTAGACAAAATGGATTCTCTGCAACCCTTTATCTCGCCACTCGTGTTATCTCTAAAGTTGGAGTCGCATAAGGGACCATTATCAACTTATTTACTAAAAAAATGCTCTAATGACTTCAAACTGGGATGTAAATTTTACTGGTCACTTTTATGCTGCAAAGACTTGGATGATAAAATACTTGAAACATTCATGCAATCTTGCAGCGAATCGTTATACGAAGCAATAAAACTTCAGCATGCGTTTAGAGATAACTTGTTGGAATTGGTGTATGAAATTAAGGATATTTGGTCTGCTAGGGATAAGAACAGGCGTTTAAATGAGATGAAGTCATTTGACAAGTTGTCCAAATTGATATTGTCCTGTTCTAACGAATGCCCTTTTCCTCTCAACCCAGATATTTCAATTCAGGGAATTGTGACTAAAAAGTGTTATGTAATGAAATCTCACCAGTATCCCATTCATGTAACTTGTAAGACTGAGACAGGGGACAAGTCTTTCATATTTAAACACGGTGATGACCTAAGACAAGATCAGCTAATAACTGAAATGATCAACATATTTGAAATGATATCCAACGACACTGCCATAGATTTTTCGCTCAGTAATTACCAGGTTTTGCCCTTTTCGGACTCTGATGGAATAGTTGAGTTTATCTCAGATACAACCCCCATGTCATCGGTGCTTAAGTTGCCGGGTGGCATAGCTGAGTATCTGGAATTAATGGATAAGTCTCAAGATCAACTGATTAAGCTTCCAGTGTTTAAAAACTTCGTTAACAGCTTAGCAGCCTATTCGATGATTACTTACTTCTTCAACGTAGGGGATCGGCACCTAGACAACTTGTTACTACATGTGAGTGGTAATGTTATGCACATTGATTTTGGGTACATGTTTGGAGCCGATCCCAAGCCTTTCGTTAATGCCCACTTTAGAATATGTTCAGAAATTGTTTCTTTTATTGGTGGTGTGAATAGCCTCGGTTTTGAGATGTTTCGCTCAGCATGCCATTGCATGTTTTCGATACTGCGCAAGCATGCCAATCTGATCTTTGCTATTCTATACAACTACTCATTTGCCGAGCTTAGGAATTTTACATCGACAGACTGCCACAATTACAAGAAGAAGATGGAGGATATGGCCAAGAGGCTCATGATAGGAGAAGAGATTGATATTAAAGCATACGTTGACAAGTTGATTGATGAGTCAATAAATTCCATAACACCTACTATCATGGATAAGGTCCATAGGCTTGCACTCTATTTAAAATGATCCTGAGCCAACAACTGGGAGTTTGCAATAGATATCGCATTTCTGCTTGATCTAGTGTATGGTAATACTACATCACAATGGCATCGCTTTAATATAATCATATTCGTTGATTTATAGCCGAAGCATTTATCTAACTATATATAACTAAGTAAATACATCAACAGCGCTTACATTATTTGTGAACTATTTATCGCGACGGTAGCTCTATTATTGTAGCCGGTGGTTTATCTTTGAAATTTGTTTTTTAATAGTTCAAAATTGCAAATATTCGTGGTGATGGTGGTTAATTGATTAAATATTCATACTAACACGGGAATTGTTTATCCGCATTTACGGTATAAGTGTTGAGTTGTTTACGCCATCTCCAATACCGACGTAGCATTCTATAACTGTGTAGGGGTATCCAGCCTAATTATTACACAATGTAAGTGTTGATATTTAAATTAAATGTGTATTATGACGTAGGGATTTTATACAATAGCGATATAAATTAGATGTTAGCATGTAATTTCTCCTCCTTATGCTTCATTTCGTACCCTTGTGGCACATCAAATCTCTTATGCTTCATAAAATCTTCAATCAAATGCTCAAATCTTTCCCTATACATATTGTAAACGGCCTTCATTGAATCGTCAAGTACGATATATTTCCTAATTTTGATCATCAAATTATCATTTATCAGCATCATAATCTTCGAAAATTGACCTCGGAATGTGTTTAGGGCTGAATGTCCCGCAATTTCCAAGCTTGCAAACAAAATTATAGGCATATAAACATTGCCATTTGGTGCAGTGGTATATTCGTTTACTGTTGCCGCAAACCATGACCATATTGCACTAAAGTCTAAATTATAACGCAATCTAAAAGCGATGAAATTAAAAACAATACTCACCTTTTGTCAGTACAAATAAGGACATGTGTAGTCGCACCAATGCATCTAGGTATTTCCCATTAAACTTAACCGATTTATCCTGGTCTTCCAGGTTGTTAATCTTAAATATGTAGTTCAAGTTACGCTTTGCAACTAATGAATGATATATGCGAACAGCCGCAGGCTCCTGTAATACGAGGGAAAGAAGATGAGAAAATGGCCAAACTGAGCTAGGTTTAATGAATATTTGCCCCCCAGGATCGCAGCAATTGAATATTGAATCAACAATGGTGTATAATACAAACCAATAAAGGTCTTCCGATGCTATTTTAGCCTCCGAAATTATCCTAATAATTGTTTCACTAGTTTTCTTTATCTGAGATATTGTTCCCGCAACCACATTTATACATGTGTATACCTGTTTTCTTAATGATAAAATCTTTTTTTTCATATCCAAATCGCAATTCTCAAATGTATGCACTGGGGACTTGAATGAAATATTTTCTGAAGGTTTCTCGCTAATATTTGCATTTTTAATCTCACTCTCCGCCTGAATCTTCTGCTTCTCAATGCTCTTCATTATAGCCTATATATAACAGGGTTAATTACCTTTTCCTGAATAATTTTGAGCTGTCCAAGCTTCTCTTGGACATTATTGATGATCTCATTGTATGCGGGTATGTCTGAATCAAAAGGTTCAACTTCAACATTTGATATGATAAATGGCTTTATGTCTATGCCTTGAGAAGAGAAGGTGCCGCTGGGCAAACTGGAAATTTCTAGTTTAGAGTGATTTAAGGATGATTTGACATTACACTCTTTAATTGGTAATTTTCGTTGTTCCAATACGTCAATTTTTAGCGAATAGGTATACCCACCCATTTTTAAGGGTGAGCCAAAAAGCTTAACTAAGTTCTGACTTGGGGCGATCTGGTCATTATATTAACCTAGTGGATATTATGGCACTGATAATTTATGTTAACAATTATTAAATAGAAATATAAAGATTTTTACATGGTAATTTTTTAATTTCATAGGTGCGAAATATTTAATTTTCATTTGCAATTGTCATTAAACTGTTAAACATCCATTAATCGTTTATAAGCAATAATGAACTCGTTAAAACAACTCCTAAAACTGAACTAATTTCTTCCTAATATACAATTTTAAAAGTACGAACAATTCTTAATTTGGTCTCTCAACTTCATTACTTTGGGTCGCTATATTTTGTCTATATCTCAGTACCTCCTCATAATGTACATTCAAGGTATCAATGTCTAGTGCCAGTAGGTGTAGTTGTAGCCGTTTGCGGGATACAACTGATCCATCTGTGTAGAAATCTCCAGGCATCAGCAAATTTATTGCAACAAAATTTTTGGTAAATGATTTACTGGGTTTGCCAGGCTTGCTAATATTACATTTAATCGCAAGGATATCTACATTAAACAACCCCTTCCACTTTACATTCCTTTTAAATACTTTATACCCATTATCACTAATCATATTCTCCAATTTATCCAATGCTACTTTGTGAGTGTCACAGTTTGAACCATTAAACAAATGGTGCCAATTAAAAGGTACATTCCACAGGTTTCGATTTACCAATTTGCTGATTCTGAACGGTATAACATTACTTCTTGTTGCAAATCCATACAAAAAGTTTGCCTTTAAACAATCATCATTACGAATGATGCTAGCACCCTTACTACTTGTGTTGTGAATAAACAAATGTGAATTATTGGAGCTTGCAAACTTGGCAATTAAATACTTCCTCCCCCTACTAAAAACGTTAGAATACTCAACCCAAGGGTAGCCAAGTTCTGCAAATGATTTGGTTATTTTAACATTTAGAGCATGGTCAATATTTATACCGTCCAGAAGCGTTGCTATAGTATCCAATGTATCTACTTGTCTAATTTTTAGCCTAAATAAATATCAATATACTTGCTTATGGAAGACAGTAAGTTGTGTATATCTATTGGTGTTAGTTTTGACCACAAATATTGAGATTTAATGCTATTTACGATTGAAATAACCATATGTTGTGCCGCGTCAAATGATTCATCAAATTCGGCTGCGATTGATGCAATATAGCAAAATTGGGTAATTACCTCACCACTAATTGGACTAATTGTTTGTTGTTCAACATATCCCAACTTTAGTTTCTTCAATAATGGAACTTCGGGTTTATAACACAACTGGTAATTTATTTGGTCCATTACATACCCGGCCTTCACAATATCGATATTGAATTTATTCTTCAGATGGTAAAAGCAGTCCAGCAATGCTAAGCATTCATTGTAACTCAATTTACCGATCTTCATATTATCAATTATTCGTATAGCTATCTCACAATTCTCCATTTTGATACATAAGTGTAGTAGTTCTATAGTATCAACTCCATTGTAGATTATCAAATTTGAATTAAGTGAGTTGGTTATGACATCGTTAATAAAAAAAATATTCGGCAATGTCCTGATTTTGGATGATAATTGTAACAAATTACTTACAATTTCCTTTGATACATTCTCATAATTTATTTTAGCCAGTGCATCGTTTATATACTGATCATACAATTCCACATCAAAGGTTTCATCTCTAATTATTGAATTAAGTAACAATAATGGCGTTAGAGGTTCGGAAAATGGCTGTAATCTGCTCAATAACTGCTTACCAATATTTGATAATTCACGATCCAATCCGTTAGAAAGTTTGGATAATCCAATTAAACATTTAGCAGCTGATTCTATACTACTATATGCAGAAATGTCCAAATCGATCGATTTTAGTAGAAAGTGGAATGTATTGGATAATTTTGAAGTAAATTCTTGTGTGCAATTTTCCATACTATTGCACAAATCAGCCAACATATGTATATTAAGTTTAGATAATGCAAGTTGGTCAAAATAAACAGTCACATATTCGACAAACGAGCTATTAGTATAGCCAATTGATCTTAAATGTTTCAGCAAATTAATTAGTGATTTGTGACTGTCAAATTGCCCGGTAAATGATTTGTTAATAAGATTACCCATCAGTGATTCAAGCAATACAAAATTCCTGTCAACAAATAAAGGTATATTTAGAATCAACATGGACAACTGGTTAAAATCAATTGTTGGAGCCACTTCCTTTAATCTTTTTTTGTATGCAATCCATAAATGCTTGGTAGATTTGCTTCGAAAATCTAGTTGCTTAAGCCCCTGTAGAAGAGTCAAGGGCTCCATAGCCCTAACCTCATGCACATTGCTCAAATATCTCAATAATGAACTCATTTGCCATAAAAAAATTACTAAACTGGTGGAAGTTGCGTTAAAACTGTGTGTAGGCTATATTCATAATTATACTAAAATTGTCTACATATGTTACAAAAATCATCCCATTTAACATCACTCAAAAGCCTTTGATATGATATCCAATTGCTTTTTAGTTAATGTTTCAGGGTATGTAACGGAAATATTGACTAAGTAGCGGCCAAAACGTTTGTTGTTGTGGAAGAGTGGCATCCCCATATCGTTTATCACAAATACTTGACCGTCACTAGTAACATTTCCCCGTGACCGTTCAAACATAAATGGGCTCTTTCCAAAGTGAGGCAGGTGTACTTTGAATCCGAGCAAAGCATCCTTAAGTGATATATTCAATTTGTATATTAGATCATCCCCCTCGCGTATCAAACTACATAAGATACGCGATTACCTATCGTGTTCATTTGTTAGTATTGTCAGAATTATATCACCTGGTTCCAACCCAGGATATTGTTTCCCCTTCCCTTCAAAAATAAGTTTGTGTCCATTAGGAGTCCCGGGTGATACGGTAACATCTAATAATATTGGTTCAATCGTGGTTGGTCCGTTAGGGCAGGCCTATATAAACAGTGTAAATACATTGCAATTTTGGCGCCACTCTTGCCCAGCTGCTATGCAATTTGGATCTCTCATCTGTTGCTGTACTAACATTCCAGGGCCCATTTGCTGCATTAACATTCGCACTCCTGAATTAGTATCTAATTCGGAAAAGGTGAAAAGGGAAGAAGAATAATTTAATATAATAAAAAATTAACTCACCAGGTCCATGGCAATCCTTTCTTGTCTTTATACATTCCTTGTAAAATTTGCAAAGTACCGGTCTTGAAATTTTGAGTTCAAACGTTGTGCCGTTGTACAGCTGAGATAGGTCTAATTGTATTGGCGATGAAATAGATTCCGCCTTATCCACCCTTTGTTTCTTACCAAATCCTCCGAAGAATTGGGAGAAAATGTCAAAATCTTCAGATCCAAAATAATCACCGCTAGTGGGATGATTATTATTTAAGCCTTCAGCTCCATATTTATCATATATAGATCTCTTTTCGTTGCTATTTAATACCTCATAAGCTTTGGCAATATCCCTGAACTTTTCGCCATTGTCTTCCTTATAAACATCAGGGTGGTATTTCTTAGATAAGTCTATATAGGCCCTCCTAATCTGTTTCGGAGTGGCATCACGAGTGAGGCCGAGAATCTTGTAATAATCATCTTCTTTATTTGTTTCATTATTATTGGAAGATCCCCATCCCCAACCAAAAACAAAATTAATTCGGAGATATGTCAATAGTATAAGAAGTATATTCATTAATCCGCCCCACGACTAGACCAATGATAAATGATTTAAATAGGTTAAACACCAATGTTAAAGTGTTCAGACCGCAAATATATCTACCACAATCTATTACTCGTGCAGTACAATCTACACATCCGCTGGATTTTGACTTTGTTTATCGCGATCTGCACATTGGCAAAGAATCTCTAAATTCCTTGTGTGTTTTGGGTCTAGAAAGTGAGATTAATTGGCTAAGAAATGAATTTTACCAAATTTTAAAATGTTATGCAATTAGATCCCCCTTAATAAATCTAAAGAAGGCCAAAGGCTATACCCACTTAGACATATACGGCCTTAGTCCCAATGATGATGACAAATTTGTCAATCAACAAAATGGCAATATCGGTAAATTGAAAAGGCATATCAAGCCATTTCCCCTAGTCACACCTTTCTACCACTACTACGGTACAAGACTCGT
The DNA here is from genome assembly GCF_000691945.2 of Babesia microti strain RI. Taxonomy (NCBI): domain Eukaryota; phylum Apicomplexa; class Aconoidasida; order Piroplasmida; family Babesiidae; genus Babesia; species Babesia microti. The sequence continues at coordinate 1,615,341 of NC_027207.2, forward strand.
GTTGGATGATGACAAAGATTACACATGTATATTATCCAACACCAATTTTGAAAAACACATTTTTAAGGGTAATCACTCAGTAATTCAGCATTTTCTTCAGCAAATCCACGAAGTTTGGCACTGTTACTTAAGGCTTACAATGAGAAATTCAAGATACAACCTAATGTAAGAGCATAGCTCACATAGATTAATTACCTACAATTATTAGATTGGAAAAGAGAACTGAAGAACGGATTCAATCTGATATTATGCGGCAAAGGCTCTAAATACTACCACTTAAACCAATTTTACGACTTGTGTAAGTAAGTTTTAATAATTATTAAGGGATGGAATAAGGTGTATGATCAATGGGTACAAAATAAATAAACAGTTTCCAAAACAACCAATTGCCCAAATACTTAAAAAGTACTTCAAATCACAAGTTAAATGTACAGAAGACATATTTGAGCTTTTGATTGAAAAGATGGAAAATAGCGAATTGCCATTGTACATAATAGTGCATGGGCTAGATTACATGATCACTAACAGAATTAGATACATAGATAGCTTTCTAAACTTATTAACTAGTAATCATGTGCGAGTTTTGTCTTCATTCGATCGTGTTTGGGGGGAGGTATGTTTGAACAGTGATAAATACAACAAATATAACCTCAAGCTCATCACATTAGACACGGGTATAGACTATAGGTAATTACACATGTGATTTAGAGCTGAAGTTGAAAGCATGTGGTTGGCATGCGGCCCTGATTACTATTTTAAGGGGATGAAAACGCCATCATTTGAGGGTTTACAGTCGGTACTCAGTGCCTTGAGCATTAACCATCAAAAACTACTCAGGATTCTAGCGGAGTTACAACTTGAGTATGCAACAACTAATATAGATACATAAATGGTGTCCCCCGAAAGGTGCTACTTAGCAAAGCTATAGTCATTTGCAATTCGGAAGAGAAGTTGGATAGTTTGTTGGTGGAATTCATATCGCATAAAGTGAGCCGAAAAAGTTTATTTAGTTAGTGAGAGAGATTAAGATTAAGGGGGAAATTAGTTACTTAATCCCTCTTGATAAGTAAGTAATTTATTGATTTAGTAACTCAATTATGTCACTGGTAGAATTGCAGTGATGATAAGAGGAAGTTTCTTTTGATACTGTAAGTTTATTGGTATTTAAATTTATGTTTTGCCATATTTTGTCTAAATTTGTTAAGTTGTAAATTATATTTTAAGGTTATAGCCTATAAAATTATATATTATTAGATAGGGTTGGTTAGGTGTGTTGTAATAAGGTAATTCTAAATTGTATATTACTAATTATAGACGATTGTGTAAACGAATTGTTGTTGATATTTGGTGCTTCTCGTCCGTGGATTGTGTACGACATTATTCGAAATCATTGACACAACATAAAATGCGTAGCCCGCTGTGCCGGTGATAGCTCAGTTGGTAGAGCGGCAGACTGTAGAGCAGCGGCTATCTGTTGGTCGGTGGTTCGATTCCGCCTCACCGGACTTTTGTTTTATCATTCATTTTTAACTACACAAATTGATATACATGCTTCACACATATACTATCTGACTGATATTTTCAGATCGACCTCTAATCCATTTGTAGTGGAATAACTCCCACCCAAGCCCTAAGAGTGTTATGTAGCAAAATTTCGAATTTCTAAAAAAATTTCAAATTATTGAAGCTATTTAATACTAAAATCATGTTGCAAATGTTTCGCGCATACATAAATTATATATTACAAATTAAACGTTGAACGTAACTGAATTACTACTAAGCTGGTTCAGCCATGCAGTAGCGGTTTCAGGCGTCAATAACCTTCCTCCTCCTCTTTAGCGACTTAGAACCATTTATTGATTCCGGTAATTGCGATTTTTTCATATATTCAATTCGCACGTCAACTTTGGACTCATAAGATGTCAGCTCTTGCCAAGAGAATATAAGATTTTTAAACTCTTTAATAGGCGTTCTAATGTCAAATTGCGATTCTTCAGTTTTATTATAGCTGAGTCCTATAAAAATCCATTTGGAATTAGTCCAATCTGGATCTTCCATGGTAATCGAGTGCGGCCATGGGCGCAGTTCCGTATGTTCGATGGCTTCCAGCTTACGTATTAGGAAGCGAATTCTAGATTCAATCCATCCGTGCCATTTGCTGTGCGCCTATATCAGTATTCATATTTATGAAATGTTTAATATCATAGATATTAAACATTTCATAAGATAATAAATATGCCCGTTCTATATAATATAATGAATAAAGTAGAGTCATTCATAACAGTTTCATATTTTATAATTAAATACCGCTAGAGTATTACCTTTTCATCACTTGCCACAACTATAATTACCAAAAAGTGCTTGAACTCATTAAATATGTTTGCAGGCTCAAGTAGATCATTCCAAGTCATCTGTGATTGTGTTTTAAGCAATTCATGAGCACGCTTAAATTCGTTAATCATTACACGCTTAGTAGTGTTAGTGACGTTATGTGTCGAATTCATTGCTGGAAAGGCAGGGGTAATTATTGGCATTAAATGTAGTCGGTCTTGGGGATTTGTTTTAGGGTCCCATACTTTGAACATCATCAACCCAGGTACGTTTACTGGCTGTTTAATTTTATTAATGACTACGGGGTATTTCCAGTTCCATAACATGTACACTTTGAAGAATTTGTGTATTATTTGATTAGGTAAGTAGTTTGGATACAATTGGCACACTCTTGCTGTGAGTATTGCCCAGGCTACGCCTCCCAAATATCCCAAAATGTTGGAATATATACCCCGTTTTTGAGCCCACAATTTGATAAACCTTAAAGTGTTTCTAAAATTGTGTTCATTGGGAACTGATGATAGTACTAGGGATGCCACTCGGCATCCATTTATTGATCTAGCCGTGATATCATCCAAATTGCGTAAAATATCATCATCCAAAATGCTGAGATTGGGACTAATTGTTGGAATGGGTAATATGGCAAATAGAATATCAATATCTATGTCATCGTATACAAGTTTTATTAGTGGTGTATAAGCATCTGCAACAGCATGGATCTTTGAAACATTGGGATGATTTGCTAATATATCATAAAAAACGGTAAAGAAGTCATTCCGTGTTATACGCTGTGGACAGAGGCAAAGTGCGTCAATATCACTATCTGGTCCAATAACCCCTAATCGATATGAACCGAAGGTTAAAAGTCTTGCAGATACATCATTAGCATCATCCTCGTCTAAACCCTGCATAATGCATACAGAATGGATAAAGTTATGCAATAACCGATTCAAACTGGCCAGAATCAATTCCCTTTTGCGAAGTCCTTTTTCTGTCTCGAACAGATTTAATGATCGCAACAGAGTGAGTAGTTGTTCATTAGCTTCAATATCTTCTGGCGTTGGACCATCAAGTGTTATGGAAGTTGATACTCCGTACATTACACCTTCACTTTTCTTTTCCATTCCGTCAGGCATAATATGATTTGCGATATTTATTTGTTATTTGAGTATTCATATATAAAAACTATTTGTGAATTGTTCAAACGCTATAGGGATTGTGTCAAATGAGATAGTGTTGCTAAGCTTTGTAAATGGTAAGTGTAGGGTTGGTGACTATGTCTGCATCACGAATTTACTACTCCGCTCCATGTTGTCAATTGTCATATTTGCCTGAAAACATATCGTTAGACTCTCCAATTACACATTATAACAGTGGAACCAAGCAATGTGTTGAGGTACTGACTCAACACACAACTTTAGTTAATAATGTTACGGAGGGTGGTATAGATGATGCCATTATAAAACCATTAGATGAAGTTACAACTCCAAAAAACTCTGCTAGTGATTTACTGATTAAGGAAGAAAACGTTGGGTCTCAAAAATTAGTAATCAATTCACCCACTTCCGCCATCATAATATCTAGCGGTGACTCCAACAAGTCATTACACTTCAAAGATTTTATTGTAAAACCCAAAGTTTGCAATAATAATTTGGACGAAGTAGATGGACTTGTCAAAATGGTGTATTCCCCAGACCAAGGTAGTACTATTGATGAATCAACAACAGATGCAGTTGTTAATAACACTTACTTAGTGAATAATCGCAGCACGATGTATAGGATGCAAATTCCATTGGCTCAACGCATTTTAGCCACTCCTCCAAAAATAGATTTGGATGTAGAACCGGCTGTTTCGACAGACAATAGTGATAAAGATGATGGTAACGATATTTGCAATGAAAAACGCAAGTTATCTGTTTCATTGGATAAAAAACCAATAGGGCTAGTTAAGAAGCTGACAACGGAGGCTAAATTGTCAACCAGTGCCACTGCTGGTATCAATTGTTCTGTAGGTGTAAATAAGGCTGTTAAAAGTTCAGGTTTCCGAAAAAAGCCTTCATTGATCAACTTCAACAAAATTCACAAACAAATGCGAATGTTTATGCCCTAGCTTATCACGTATTATTTATACTTTTATTTGACATTATTATAAACCGTTGATTGCATTTAGTAAGGTAATTAAACATTTTAAATTGTTCTAGAGAATAATTTTAGCATAAAATCATTAGTGTTAATGTATGAATGTTTTATTCTATATATTTGAATTTTTATTGAAATACAGTAATTTCCAATTTCATCAATATGATTATAAATGAATAACTAACTTTATACATGTTTGTGTTATATTGTGTAAACTTGTGTAATTTTTAATTTAAATAATTATATATTCATATTGTGCAATCAATAGTGTTTTGTAATAATTTATTTATGTAAATGACTAATGAGTTAATAAAAATTAATTATTTACGATTATTGGCGTAATTAACAAATGCATTTCGACTATAAACTAATAAATTAATCAGTGATGATTTATGTTTAAAACTGTTTTATAATTACCTAATAATTCATACATTCAAGACTGCTAATACCAGTGAAAACAAGTTGTTAAATGCAGCAAATGAATGATGGTAAATCGTTTGATAAATACCTAGCTAAACCTATAAAAAAGTAATTTATAAAAAATTATCGTTTATTCTAAATTTAAAAAATTATAATGCATCAGCTTGCTTATTAATAAAGGATCTATAAGCCCATTCAGTCTCCACAGATTTCATATCCATGGTCCCTAAGTCTATTCTAAATATCCTCAGCGAAAATCTTGGTCCAAGTTCATACAAGACATTATTCTCCTTGCTGTTCCATACATGATGTCGAAAGTGTATTATGTCCCTTTCATTGATAAATGATAGTACTCGTGTCTCTTGCATGTTTGCCGGAGGGAACAAATACCGTAATATATCCCTAACACGCAATCCAAGTTTGGTGGTAAAGTTGTGAAAGATCAAATGTGGATACGCCTCAGATAATGTTGGTGGTTTTTCCGGTAAATCATGTCTCAGTTTCACATCGCTTAATTGGAAATAAGCTGTTGGACCACTGGGTAAATGCGATACAATCATGGCATCCGGTTGGCCTAAGTATATATCGTATTTGTTACCTCTATGCTCATGAACTAGGACTACATCAGAAATCTGTTTAGCCTTTGCAAAAAATATCAGATCCTTTAGTATATATGAACCCCTATTTAACCGTTCAGAATTTGGTATCATCAGCCTCAATTCCTTAACGAATTGAAGTAATCTAGACGAAGGATCCCTACTGGTGGTAATTAGAACCTTAGGTTCGCCTAAATAAAATAATAGATTGCCTGCATATGTATATTCATCATCTATATGCGATACAGCCTCCCTAATCTTGTCATCTAGCAGATCTAGGGATGAAAGTACTTCTCCGCTTTTATTGCGTAGGTGACTGGGGATTGGTTTGTTATCCTTGAGCGCTTGTTTAAGTTCACGGGCTAGTTTTAACTCCTCATTTTTGAATTCTTGGCTCTTTCTGTATAAATATTCCTTTCTTTCCCTAGCACTTGCACGAAACATTTAGGTCGGATACTGGTTACCCTACAATAGAACTGTTTAGTATATACCATGTATTATATACTACATAATATGTCGTACTAATGTTAATTATTATCATTTATGATGCAATAAGAATTAATAAACATGTCTCCAATGTTACACTATGTTTATGAGCTATCATTGGCCAATGATTGGGTTGACGTCTGCGATTTATAGGGGGACTCTTCACATTTATCCAGAAGATGGCAAAACTTGCACTTCCATGCTTCAAAAGGCTAAATCAATCAATAATTCACCTGTACAAGTTCTGAGCTCCTATTTCCATCCCAAAACTCCAAACAGTATTCGATTGTCCTAATCAAATTGTTATATTCCAGTTTAACATTGTCCACCGAAAATATTTCCCCTTCGCATTCATATGAAATCTCCATCACACTATAAACTTCGGGCAATTTTTCGAACGAATCCAAAAAGTGTTTTTCCAACATTTTCAGACAATTATAATCCTTGAGCTCTGGTATGATAAATGGTTTATTTGGATTTAGTTCTGAATACTTATACAATTTGCCAAAATCTACATTCTTGTTCTTTAAATCATTTATCAGTAAGTAGTATGCCTAAGTGTGTTTGATATTTATTTAACAAATGGAATGAGTGAATACATTTTAACAGATACCAATAAGTTGCAACCAGTTAAGTAAAAAATCGATCTAGCATTTTCAATGCTAAATGATGGCGAATAATTGTGAATTTTTGTAAAATTTATGTTTAAAATACAAATTTTCCTATACTACTACAACATACACTTTTACCACAGCGTCAATGATAATTATATATTATCATATATAAACAATTGCGAATTTGTATTTTTAGTAAGATTGAGTAATACCTGTACTTGAAGAGCTGAAAGTTGTTTTTGTGCCTGCGATGGTTCATTTTTAACCCTCCTAGTCTTTGTATCTGAAATTTTTACAACCTTTCTACCGGCTAAACTTACAATCTCCAACTGATCCACTATTCCCCTAAGAACGTAGCTACTGTAGGTTCCAAAAACCCAAACTTCCCTGCATTTGCCTGTTTGTAATAAATTTTTCAACAATGTGATGGAGTTCAACATTTTAATCCCCAAATCTTCCTCATTGGAAGTTATAGTCACATGTACCAGTTCATGGTCTAGTTGTTCCAATACCTCATGCCTCGCCATTCCTTCCTTCATGGCTTTAGTCTCCGGTCTGATTCCTGTGATTAGGGTCAATTCTATACTCCTTTCGCACCAGAGCTGGGAGGAGAGTTCGGTTATATTTAGGGTCCATTTTTTAGAGTATCTAATTACAGGTGGTAGCATTTTAGCCCCTGAACTTTTTTCATTGGGATATAATTCTTGCAACAAATTTTCGATATCATCTGTGTAGCCATTTAGATCTTAGTTATGTGTTATTTCACCTCCATCAGATATATCTGAATAATTGTCATTGATGTAGTTACATTCATTTGTTTGATTTGAGCAACTTATTATTTGACCATTTTCTGCGTAAGATTGATTGAAAGTATTTTGGGTTGAATATTGAATATTGTGAGTTGTGTTCTGTGTAATGCAGTCTAAATGGGTGAAGGTGTACCTTCATTTTGAGAATCAGTTGAATGTATCACATTCGATTTGTGTCGTTTAGAATGGTTTTTATTGGAATCCCTAATGGCAGTATAGGTAGTGACTCTATTTTTATTCATACTATCTTACACACCTGGAGCCGCCCATGTTGCCATATTGTGTGGCAAATTTTAGTATTATATGAGACATATCCTGTATATATGGCATCTTTTACTAATACACCACACAATCACATGTATATTCAATTACCGTATCGTAGAATCCGCACTTACATGGAGTGAAGTAGATGTAGGAGATTCAAAATTATTGTTTAAGGATGTTAGTGAATTTGCTAGTGCCAGTGTATCGCACGATTGGTTTTTTTTTGGTGGAATATCAGAATTAAGTAATAAAAATTTCACATAGAATATTCAAATTCATTGGTTAAATTCAATTCAAAGTCGAATAAATGGTCAAATGTCAGTTGTGGCGGTGAATTACCTTGCCCTCGAGCTGGATCTAGTTTAACGCTGTTAAATAACTCCCTTATCTTGTTTGGAGGCCAAAATTATGATGGGACTTTTTCAGACCTCTTCTCATTGGGTAAACTGTTCACTATTTAGATTTGCATACATTTATATGGAAGAAACTGTACATCGCATATACTATAGAAAGTAGATCTGGCCATGCTACTACCAGTGATGGTGAAAATATTTACATATTCGGAGGATACAACGAAGTAAACAAATTAATATATTTAGAACGGAACTTATTTAAATGATTTATGGCAGTTGTCCATTGATGATGATGTAGCCAATTTTAAATTGATAGGAGATGGTATAGTACCAGAGACAGAAAATGCCACAATTACTTATGTTTTGGGGAATATATATCTAATTGGAGGTTACAAAAATAATTCTAAAAAGGTATGGAAATTTACTGATAAATGGAATCCCATTACTCCGCCACTGCAAATAAATTTGCCCGAAGGCCACACTTCAATTCGTATTGGACATTCAATATTAATATTGGGTGGAGCATACAATAATTATTCTATATCATCATACAATGATCATCTGTGGGTCTTCTCAATTACAACTAATAGTTGGACAATTTTACCAATATTTAATGATATCAAATATCCTATTTCCGCGGCAATATTGTATGATACAATTTACATTTTAAACAAGAACGGCATGATATATAATTTGAATAATGTACACTTATGTGGTTTTGGTGTTGACGTCTGCTCGGGCAAGGGTAGCTGCAATGGTAGAATTTGTTCATGCTTACCTGGCCATTACGGTCATGACTGCGGGGATACTGTTGTTTCAGCTATAGAACTCAATACAAATGAATCAAATCTAGTGGGTACTGGTATTTTTAGATTCAATTCCAAACACTTGATGATTAGTTTTTGTGTTATTGCTTGTTTATACTTTGTAACTAAGAGTGCGAAGAAGAAAAGTGATGATAATACGGACCCTTTATTTTAAAATCGACAAATTGGCAATTTTATTGTCACTAAATAACAATGTTGATCGCAATTTTAGTATTGTTGAGTTCTAAATAGATCATTGATGAATATTAATATTTGAGAATTTTTTAATAATATTAATACTATGAATACAAAAATATAAACAATCTAGTATAATATTGCAAGTCAACAGTCATATTATATTGTTTGATTTATTAAAAATATATTCATACATCAAATCTAAGCTATTGTTGCATAAATTAACGAAAATACAATGTTATTTTTGTATAATTAACTATACTCAATGGGTTGAGAATTAAGAAAATATATTAAGATCCCTTCCAATGTCCAACTTGGCTTATTCAATTTCCAATTTCACAACTGTGGTACCGGGTTTTAGGTGATAAAAAGTGCCCGAGTAACTCATAAATTCTGAAACTATTCTCCTAAACACAATATTAGGGAGAACTCCTGTAACCTTTTCAAGCTCCTCCTTGGTGAATGTTTTCTTGCTATCATTACAAGAAGCTATGAATCTTAGTAGCGGTTCACGGGATGCAATGAAATTATTTAATTTGTTATGTCGTAAAAACCAGCAATCATTGCCTAGATTAATTGCCACATTTTTAACTGATTCGAGCCACGTCTCCTTGTCATGCTGTATGTTTAGCATATATGAACCGCGATTTCTTAGCATATTAACAATTTCTTCCATATTCTTTGGGGCGGAATGCTCAAGGTAACATATTATGGCACAGCAAGTATCATCAAGGTTGAATTCATTTTGATTCAATTTCTGTATCTCTATGGCAGATTCTGAAAGACGGTTAGTCCAGTACATCTGAAATTTTACAGCTAGCCCCTGATTTAGTTTGATGAATTTATTATCACGGGGGTATGGTAGATACCAACAGGAAGATATTTGAATAGCTACCTATATTAGTTATTCAATCTAATAATATTTGATTAATTGTGAAAAACTTACCCTTTTAACAAGATACTGGACAAACTCAATTGGAAGCCCCGTTGCCTTTTGAAAAGGTTCAATGGTTAATCCACCGGCTGCAGATTTTGATATCTGTTGTGATTGACGGTAGAGCAATGATAACAACAGGTCTCTGCATAGACGGAGATAATGTGCCTGGTGATCTTCAAGCTGTGTAAAGCAAAATTTAGATTTTAAGACCCAATTTCCATCAATCAGATCAGCAATTTCCAGCAGCTCATCGATTGCATTTGTATTTGCTGGATTATATGGATCTAATGTCAAGTATTGGGAAATTAACTCATTAGAGACAATTTCAAACTCACTAAACAACAGGAATAATTGGTTACTAAGAGTCAATTTCGATATACACAATGAGTTGTAAGGGAATGATTTGCCAGGTTTTTTAGTTATAACATCCAAATAATCCTTGAAACAATTTCGAAAGTATAGTGTATCTATATGATTGTGGTTTTATACCCGATTGAGAAATCTTTAATAATTTGAGTATTTCATTCGCCTCTGGAGATTCCGGTTGGCATACTCTCTTCCTCTTCCAACTATCAGGCTTATTATGTAGATTAAACGATGGTCGTAGTTGTAGCACAGAGGAAATGGGCGTTAGTACTAGTGCCCTTTTAGCGGGATTTTCATGTGTATTAGTAAATACACCTATACAATCAGATATATGGCTACAGGTAACATTTTTTGACTCTACCCAGCCCTGATAAGGTAAGGATGGATCATTTTTGTGCGGGAAAATCATAGAATCATCTCTCAGTCTAATATTTAGTTGTTGAGTTGTGTCATTTGACTTAAAAAATGTTAGTTCTGAGGGCTCTTCAGAAAATACTTCAACAGCCAGATTGTTACTAATGTCATGTTCGAATCTTTCCATTGGAAATTGCAACAGAATGACATTAGAGAAGACGCGAGATACTAATTGCGATAAGTCATATGTATTAAGGTGTTTGGTTATTTGATTATTGTTGAGTAATTGCTGCCAAGTGATATTGTTTACGTATACATCGATTTCTTCCACCAAATCCATCCAGGAAAATAACCATATAATATAAATGTGTGGCAATATTGATCATAACAGTGGAACGGCTGTGCACTGTTTGACGCACAATACCTTCTATTATATCTCTAATTTATTTGTTTTAGTTGATATTATTAGTATTAAATAAGAGCGCTAATTTTGGATATTCTAATTAAATAACTTAAGGGTTCCTTTGTAATCGCCACAATATTAAACTATAATTTGTATCCAATTTGATATATATCTTTCCATTTTCATTTTCATACATATTTTTATAAATTAATTCTAATAACTTATTCCAGGTTATTTTTTGTTTAATGTTCAAGAATTTATTCTATTTAAATACATTTTCTTGTCTATGTATATATTTGCAAATAATACTAATTTAAATGTGGCTTATTTTCTATAAATCAACATTATATACAAGTATATTTTTCAATAATTACAGAAAATTATAGCTCTGTTTATATAGTCCGTACATTGCCGTAGTAAATCATATCCATGCTCGAGATATCGGCATTTCGGGCAGAGGATTAATCGTCAAGGTATTTGCAATTTAAGTTTCAGCTCAATAAACACAACTCAAACTACAATTATTAATGACATGAAAATCCAAACTAAAAAATTGAGATACTTGCACGGCATGAAGTTATTTGTCCATGAATATGTGTTGTAGAGCAACGAGCAGTGATACATTATTATTGTGCGCAAGCAACGTGATAAGGTAGATCGTAATACAATAATAATTTCAAAACATTCCATTGATAAAGTGCTAATGGCTTGAATATAGTACCAGTTGGCTACGGCTTAAATTTGCAAGGGTCTGCAACCTCTTGCCCAATACATTCAATGAACCTTGACTTACAATGTTTGCTAATGCACTAAATTAAATAATTACAAACCTGTTGACAACCTTTCGAGCATTCATTGGACATACATCTGGCTTTGCATTTCTCGATAGAGCAGGCAATTGAGTCCAAAAAGCACTGGGAACAATTGACATCAAGACCAGGATGTAGCATGTTAGCAAGGCTTTCTGATGTAAATGCATTTCTGTTGGATACCATTTTTTTGCCAGCAGAAGTTAACTTTGAGTGTGTCTGCATTAAGGTTCCAGAATCCTCTTTCTTAAGATCAATGGGGAGAAAACCAAGGCTGTTTAGGTCTTCAACGGTGCAGTTAGCTTGTAGTGAAAATTGGAACAAGCTAAGGGTGGTTACAAGAAATACTAAAAAATTCATTTTGGAGAGCTATAAATAAGTAGTTGAAGTTATGAAGTTAGTTAAAATAAGCTTTGTTTGTGAATTATACCAAGGAAAATTATACAAGAGAAAACAACCTGAGTATGGGGTCCTATCTACAGAAAATATCACTATCAATATTGCAATACGCAATCACAGCTTCCAAATGGATGAGAACAAATTGCTGCAGCAATTTTTGAACAAACCAGAAAATCAAGAATTTAAGTCGCTTCTTGGTACGTAATTGTCAATTTAGGTGGTAATCAGCAACAGAATCATAGTCAGCATAGTGATCAAACCCACAGAGGAAGCCAAGACCATGAATTTGCGTATAGAAGTCAGCAAGAAGCTTTTAATCAACATTTGCAACAACGTTTACAGCAACAATTCCATCATTCTAATAATCAATTTCATCACCAGCGGCCCAATGCCCATCAAATGATCCAATCCGTTGGTATGTATATTTAATATACAGTCTCATAATGTCAATAAATGAGTATTAAAATTTATTCATTTTTGGTGTAAAATATCATGTTATTTTGTCCAAATTGCACATAAATGGTGTGATATTTATGCGTGTTCCTAGTACTAATGTCGTTTTAATATTAAAGCTCTGTTTTTTAACTAAATTAATTTCTCGTCAACATTTAATGGATTTGTAATAATATTTTTCTGTTATGCAAATTTTATACTGTATTTTGAGAAATTCGTTCATGCAAAAATTGACATTATATAACATATACAGTAATTAATTATATGCATACCTAATATTCCATTTTATATCTCAAACATTTTCATTTAATTGAAATTATTCAAAATAATTTTATAAATTTCATTAAAATAAGATTTATGATAATTTAAGATATCACATATTTATCATTATGATACATCATAACATAGGCGATTCTGGAATGATTGAAGATTTTGTCAAGCCAAAACACCTAATTTTAGACGAAATTAGCGATTCAATCAAAGTTGATGGGAGGGATATATCAAGCGCCGATTATTCCACCTGGGAACATATACTCAGTTCAGATAATCTACTAAAGGGCGTTAGACACAAAGGTTTTGAGTCGCCATCTCGAATTCAACGTTGCGCATTGCCTTTGATTCTCGGGGGAGGGTAATTTAAATACTAAATAAGGCGTAATGTCATAGCACAAGCTAAAAATGGTTCTGGTAAAACGGCGACCTTTGCACTAGCTATGCTTGCAAAGGTGAATCCATCAATTGAATCCCTTCAGGCATTCTGTTTGTGCCCAACTCGTGAGCTTGCCATACAAAACAAGAATGTGATAGATGATTTGGGCAAGTTCACAGGCATTAAAACATTCGTAGGTATACCGCAATGTCCCAGATTTGAGAAGACTGACAAATACCAATTATATGTAGGGACTCCTGGTAAGACTATGGATCTACTTAAGCGTAGAATCTTGCCAACTGAAAATGTTATACTGCTGGTTATGGATGAAGCTGATGAGATGATAAACCCTGAAAATAACATGGGCCCCCAGGCAATACAAATTAGAACGCAATTTAAAAGACCTATACAAATCTTACTCTTTTCTGCTACATTCTCAGATAACGTTCTAAAGTTTGCCACTCAAGTCGCCCCTCAAGCTCATTTAATTGAGGTAAAGCGAGAACAATTGACCCTGGATTGTATTGACCAGAGGTACATGATATGTGATCATGAGGAAGATAAGTTTAAGAAGTTATGCGATTTATATACTAGCATGATCTTGGGTCAATCAGTTATATTCGTGAACTCGAGAGATACCGCTTTTAAGTTGTCGCAGAGGATGAAAAATGCAGGGTTAGTAGTTATTATTATATTTTTAATTTTTTCCATGAATATAATTTACCATGTATTGTTATATAAATTGCATTTTTATATTATATTGACTTATTTTATTTAGCCATGCGATATCGTTACTATGTGGCACAATTGGTGGCCAGGGCGGGCCTGGCATGACAATGACCCCAGAGATTCGTGACAGAATCATGAAAGAATTTGTGGAGGGGGAGACTAAAGTGCTTATTTGCACTGATGTATTGGCTAGGGGTATTGATGTGCCTCAAGTGACATTAGTGGTTAACTATGAATTGCCACTATTATTTTACGGAGGTAGAGTTGATGATAATTTCGCAAAAATATGCATGGTGAGTACAGTAATTTATTTAGGAAACATATCTGCATAGAATCGGTAGGACTGGGAGATTCGGTACCAAAGGAATGGCAATAAATTTGATTACTTCTGCGCAAATGCCTTTGATAGAATCAATTAAACAGTTTTTCAAGTAAGCCCCCACACACCTAGTTGCAAAATCGACCGCCTCGATTGTGATGCCGCAGTTATCGAGTCTATGGTACATAGCTTCCGTTAGACGCTACGATTATTTCAATTTTTGTATAAATAAGTTACATTGCGCTTTACACTATAATAGATGTTTGACCAATATAGTATTTACTAGATTTTACAAATCTACCGTCTCTGACTTTGGACTGCTAGAGCCAATATCCACCAACGATCCCACTGTTGGCGGAATTCTAGTACCTGGTATTACCAAGGATCCTTTTTTTGTAGGCAAAAATATTATCCAGAAGGATATTACACTTCCTGTCAAGTGTATAGGCTGTGGCTCCAAGTTTCAGTCAGTCGACCCAGCCAAACCAGGGTATGTGCATGATGGCATATTACACAGTTCACATGGTAAGAAATGGTGTATTTAGCAAGGGGGAAGGTTGTATGGCCAGAAATTAGGGGTAAAGTTGTGGAATCAGTCCCAGACGGGGTTAGGGTTGATAGAGTGGATGATCTTAAGTTTATAGCGAAAAGGAGGAGAGTTATATGTAAATACTGTTATAAACTACAGGTAGTGCATTAAGTATATGTATTTTTTCTAAATGAGTAACTTATTTGCTAAAAATTTCAAATTAGATCTTAACCGTCACTCTTGTAGCATATATATCTTGATACTTATAGCATGACCATGAATGTGTTCTATTAATATCTTCTAATTATAATTATAATGACTTAGTATTATAAACGTATAGATGGTGAAATCACTCCCATTTATCGCCCACAAATTCCTGAAAATAGGGAAGCGGAATCACGAGTTGTGGCACATAATATGACACCAAGTAAAAAAGTGGTAAAACTTCCAGTCGAATGCCAAGTGGCAATTGCTAATGAAGGATTTAAGATATCCCACAGCCCTGAAATTATATCGCAATTGGTGTACCAGATAAGGCCAAATAGTATAATTATTTACGTGCTAGACCTTACAAACATCGAAGTGACAATGCTACCCGAGCTATATATCGCCCTTAGTAATAAGAAATTGGAAGTTATATTTGTACTTAACAAGTCTGATGTATTGCCACACGGGACCAGTTTGCCCAGGTATTCATCAATTTTTTAAATAAAAAAAATTCTTTATTAAAAAATCATTTATATATAACACATATTTATTCAGGGTGAAAATGTGGAGCAGGCGCCTTGTAAAACACCTGGGTAATGTACACAATGAGAATGTGATTGTCTGTTCTTCTACAAGTGGCTATGGATTTGATAAACTGGAACAACGCTTGGAACATTACCTTTGTAACAACAAGTACATTTACGTTGTAGGATCTGTTAATGTCGGCAAATCTACTCTTGTTAACAGATTCCTTACATATGTGGGTTACAAAGAAATTGGCACAATATTCAGCAAAAGGGCCGTAGGTGGGATTACTAGATCTTCCGTCCCCGGAACTACTTTGGGTCATGTAACTTTTGGTTTAGGTAAGGGGATCAAATTAGTCGATACGCCTGGAATTCCAATAGGTGGCCAAATGTCTACAATTCTACCCAAATCGATAGATCTGTGCGCTATTGCAATAACCAAACCGATACAACCTGTCAAAGTTATATTGAATGAGTATCAATCGTTAATTATTGGTGCTTTAGCGCGGGTGGATAATGTCAAGGGGTGTGATCTAAATATTACATGCTACACTTCTCAAAAGTTGACTTACAAGACTTGCAAGTAAAGACTGTTTTTATATAGACTCAACAAAGCTGGAGATTTGATGAAGGAACATGGATCTGTATCACTGCATCCTCCCTTTTTTAAAGAAGATCTTGAGTCCCTGGGCGATTGGTCTATTTATGAGTAAGTGGTGTTGTTTAGTTGTGAAATTGTAAATAAAAATAATAATCTAGACTTGAGCTGAATGGAGAATCTTGTGATATAGTAATACCCGGCCTTGGTTGGCTTACCTTCTATGGTAATGGGCCAAAGACAACGAACATTCATATACCATCAAGTGTCAAACTGTTCAAACGCCCCGTAATGTTATCGCCAAGAAGGCAGAAGGACAGGAAGATTTATTTGTCTTCGAGGTAGATCAAATATAATTTAGGGGTCGTAGCTACAAAATGTACAAGCTGAAGCAATCCATTATTAAGCAAAAAAGGGACGATATGCTTCGCATCAGGGCTATGAAATCCAGAAATGCGATAGACAATGTAGACAATGGAGTTGATGTATCAAATTAGATTATATGTATAATGAGATGAAATAATGTACTGTTAATTTGCACATTTAATAGTCACTATTTGTAGTGTAGAATAATGAGAAATGTGAAATTTCGGCTTCCATGACAGTTTGTCGTCTAGGAATGAATATTTGGTAAAGTAAATAATAATACTCCAATCAATTGTAACTAAGGTAGTATCCGTGCAGTATTTAAATACTTTTATTTTAAAAGTAATTGTTTTTTAAAAAATCAAAAATAACTTGGAGTACAGCAATATATAGATCTGACACATCAACAATTTATGCGCTCTCATAGTTGATAGATATAATGTGTTACGATAACAAAGATTCAAACGATTCATATACAAATAAGTGCTTTAACATTTGTGAGAAAACTACCCAAACGTACGGAATCTGTGAACCACTATTTCACAAGTTTTACATATGCTCCACTCTAGCTAACCAGGAAGACCAGTACTTTCAGCCAGAGCCGTCAATAAAATCATTGTCAGCACTAGCTATAAAGTCTAGGGAATTATTTCGTTTATTGCAAATGGCGGATAATTGATAGGTGATGGAATTCTAGTGAATTTTTTTTGAAACAAAACCTTAAAAAATTTTACGAAAACATTGGTTTTTACAAAAAAGTGATAATTTGTTGCAATTTAAGTATGCAAATTATCCAAAAATACTCATTAAAAGGGCTATTTATGATGCTGAAGCGTGATGTTGTAGACTTCTTATTTTACGATATAACTCTTTAGCCGAAGGGCGAGACTTGGGATTTACATCGCTCATTGAAGTCATCAGTTGATACCACACATTCATATGTTGCACAATGTAATTGGGAACAAATTTTGATCGTCTAAATCCCTCAAGCGTTGCCACTCGTTCCATAATTGTCGTAAACCTGGGACAAAGCATCTCCAGCAGTATTAGTGACGCGGAGTAAATATCAGCCTTATCTGTGCAAGAAGCACCCCCTTCAGGAGCTGCGTATTCGGGAGTTCCAATGACATGCCCTTTCATAGACACTTGACTGCTCTAATTGAACTGTTATGGTTTACCTCTAGCGAATCCATGGCTCCAGATTTTTTACCAGTCGTGCCTCTATCAGAAGTAATTGGTAAAGAACTGGGCGAATCAAGGGTAAATACTGCTGTGGCTGCCTTGTCCTCCATGAAACCAACCAAACCAAAATCGCCTATTTTTAAGTGGCAACTTTCGGGGTCAACAAAAATGTTCTCTGGTTTGATATCTCGGTGTATGAAGCCCCTGAATAAAACTGTTGATCGTGTTTATTTTATTAATTTCACGAGCGTGAAATTAATAAAATAAACACTGTGTGTTGAATACCAACCTCTCATGTATATCCCTCAGTCCCTTAACAAGTTGGATGAAAAGATGCAGTTCGATTCTTTTTTCCAAAACACTGGATGCATCTGTAGTAGGTCTAGATGGGCAATCTAACCACTGTCTCAAAGTGCAGCCTTTGCATAATTCCATTTGAATAACCAGCACTATCTGTAAACTCTGATTCAATGTTTCAGGTGGTTTTCCCTTTTTTAAACGCCTCTTCTCTGTATTTTGATCTATGTCATACAGATCATATGGCTCGTATGGGCGTATTTGTTGCAACGACAGCCTCTCAGGTACAATTTTATCTGTCAAATATTTGTTTGGATCGGTCTTTTCAGATTTAAATTTTGAAGAATCGAATGACAATTTCTTCTCACGTGTGTGGTCAATATCGTCCAGTTCAGAATCATCAGAATCAGAGTCTGAATCAAACAGAATCAATGAATCTTGAGTGGGAGCTTGTATATCAAGGGATAGACCTATGGATTTACCAGTATTGCTGAACAAGGCGTTACGTTTCATAAGCTGGTAAATCTCCTCGTACTCATTCCTTTCATCTACTTTGTCTGTCAAAGGTAAATATGACAGGTTCTCACACCACCAAGTGTAGTAACGTACGACGTATTTGCTGTAAATATCTCGATTGGCTGCTACTTCCCTAAAACAGCGTCTGCTTGTTAAATCTTTAGTGTCTTTGACGCGCAACATTACGAATTTGATGGCATATTCTGGGTTGCCCGGTTCCAATCTATGTTTTGCACGATATACAGCTCCAAAACCTCCTCTGCCTAATAATCTCTCGCAGCTAAAAGTGCGGCTAAAGCGACCGTTTTCCAAGAATGATATGTTTAGTGTCTGTCCGTAAGTCACAATACTCGTGGCGGCATTTGTTTCAGATTTTGATATGCGCAAATCATCTTTATCTTGTGCGATAGCGTTATCAAATTCTGTGACTTCTTCACTAAGCTTGTTATTCTTGATCGTGAGGTATGCGATAATGAGGCAGAACCAGGCCCACGCCACATAATCAAGGGGTGGAAGTGCCATTCTGATATACTCCAAAATATCTTCGGGAATATAATCACTATATATAATCCTTTTACCGGTACTGTCGGTAAAAGTTTTGACAATTCCTGTTTTATCTGATTCATAACTTATGTTTGCTGGTAATTTGAAGAACCAGGTATCCACAGGCTCAGTGGAATCATTGATAAGAGCAATCGAGGTGATTTGCAACAACGCTGGTAAGTAAGTATTCTTGGTTTCAGGGTTTGCGATATTTGTTATGGGATTAGCGTTAGAAGCACGTTCATCATTTGTCTCTGCAAATTTGATGAGTGAGATGGTGTAATCTCTGCGGTAGTTTCCGTGTGTATTGGATATTTTTTCAATTTTATACGATGATGCCAAAGTGAAGGGGAAGTTAATTATTCTAGTACCAGACGCCGTGTGAACTACAGCTTTTTTGTCAATGAGGATGAATTTTGAATCAATGGCTTTATTTTCATATCCGTAATTTATCAAATTAGTTTCCGCTGAATCTGCCACAAGTTCAGTGGAAGCCAATCCACTATCGTTAACACTGGCATCTATGTTTATAGCATTATCAGTAATATTGTCCTTGATATTATCTGGAGAACCCTTCAATCCATCTATCTCAGTCCAGGTGAAACTCCAGAGCTTGACATGGGTGCCCATGTCGAAGGCGTCAACGGTCCACCTGATGGTACTGATCAGTAGCTGCTCAGTTTCATCTCTTAAATTATCTATATTTTGTGGTATAGTTTGAATAGAATGATCCTGCACATCTTGATTAATTAGCCCTAAATTTGCACCTGAAAATCCATCAAAATGTTCTCCAAGTTTTCCGTCATTCGAAGTGGATTGGTCATCTAAATCTCCAGCACATAATTCCAACGTGCAATCTTCTAAATGATGTGCGAATGGTATTTTTAACCTATCCACTAAGCACTTTTCACTTTCAATTGTCTTAACGTTGGCTCCACTATTTGAAAGTCTTTGTGAGTTTGATGTTGAATTAATTGCATCAAATGTCACATTCAAATTGTTTGATGGATCTAATGTGCCAGAAGATTCAATAGATGCTGATAATATGGTCGAATTCCTATTACCAACGAGATAAACAGAGGGCAGAAGAGGGGTGGTAAATGGAGTGAAGTTGACTATATCTTTTACTGTAATAGGAAGGCAAACAGGAGGTCTCGTCTCATCCACATAGCAAACACGTCCATCAATTGTAGGTGAGAGATATCTTCTATGGCCTGTGAACTTCGGGTGTTTATAGGCATGAAATTTAAACGAAATTAATTTGTTAGCAAGTCTACTAGTCCACCTGAGCTGTCCGTTAGAATTAAATCGGAACGCCAGTCCTTCCACGTCGACCAACAATACATCGTCCACAGATAATGCAACTCCAGTATCATAGTTGGAATCGTTATTTAGCACCAAATTAGATTCTACAATAGCATCATTTAACATATCATCGATGCTGTGTGACTCAGTATTTGAAGGAATCGGATGAATGAACTGTGCAATTGATAAGAAGATTATGAATTTTATAAGGCACAATCCCATAGGCCAGGGGTATCATTCCTACCGAATTATATTACCCCATCACAGCTTTTATATATCACGCATAACAATTATTCAACTAATCGTCTTGACATTACGTTCTGCAGATAATCCATGGAATAATCACATAATAACTGCAAATGGCAATTATCCCATCCACTCTAGAATGCTCCCTGCTCAACAAACGCAAGTCGCGATGGGAGAAAGTGGAGGAGTTGAATAGGGATCACTTTACCAAACAACAGAAACCATCACTCAGTCAATTAGCGTTGGCAAATGCTCATTATTTGGCAAATTCCAAATACAGTCTACCAATTACTCGTTGGGGTAAGGAGGACGATAAGCCGTACCTTCCTCCACCTTTTGTTGACTTGCCGTCTGGTTTATCGCCATCAGAACTAGATCAATTCCTTAGGGAACAAAGGCATGATGAATTGGCTAGGAAGATTGCAGTGGGAGAGTTGGAATTTGGAGATCCAGATATCAGACCCCCATCGCCACCCCCAGCCTATGACAAAATGGGCAACAGAGTCAACACCAGGGATGTAAGGGTTAGAAATGCCATGAAAGATGAATATTTTAGGATTGTTGAGAATTTGTCGAAAGTTTTGGTTGGATTTGCGCCGCCCGCAGATTACAGGCCAGTTAAGAAATTTAGGAGGATTGAGATACCTCTGGATAAGGTTAGTAATTAAATTTTAGAAATGTCCAAAAAATGTTTTACGGATATTTGCACACTAATATCTCAATATATACTCCCTATGCGTGCTATAATTACACATAGTGTCTTAAAGGCTTAATCAATTAAGTCAATTAGACGATTAAATAACATTCAATTTTAAACATTTCCTTGATGTTTGCAAGAGAAAATTGCATATATGCATGTGAAATATTTATAAATGAGTACAACTGTAATAGAAAAATAGTTGTATCACAATATATATTTTTAATGTTGTTTAATAATTGATGGGGATTTTTTCGTCCTATTATATCTTTTAGTTTTTATTAAATTTTAAAAAACGATTTATCTAATCTGTTAACATAGTACCCTGAATACAATTTCATGGGCCTGATCATAGGCCCCCGTGGCTGCAATCACAAACGGCTTGAGACAGAATCTGGAGCTCAAATATCTATCCGAGGCAAAGGCACCCAAAAGGAAGGAAAGAGATCGGATCATCAGACAGATGAAGAGGCAGCAATGCCAATGCACGTATACGTCTGCGCTGAAAACGAGGATGCTGTTGACGTATGTTTTAAAAAATCATTTAGAAAGCCGTGAATTTGATAGAACCGTTGTTAGATCCGTTCCATCCATTACACGAGGAATATAAGAGGAGGGGATTGGAACAGTTGGCATTGGTTAACGGTGTAACAATGGGTACATTGGATAATACGAAATGTACTTTGTGCGGTGAGACTGGACATGCTGGTACGTTGCAGTACATTATATTGTAATGATTAATATTTGGTCATATTAATACATTGACATTACTATGCATCACTAATTTAGCATATTCTTGTCCTGATGCTGGCGGTCTCATGAACTATGCTAGACCTCAGATTAAATGTGAAATTTGCGGTGACATGGGTCATGTAACTATGGACTGTAAGATGGCAAAACCCGGTGATTTTAAGATACTCAATACACTAAATGGAACTCGTTACCCTACTTCAACATTCCATTCCGGGGGAATATCACTCCAACCAAAACAACAAGAACCACAAGTAATTATTCAATGTGATTTAGGAATACGCCCCCTACGAAACAACATCTCAAAGTGGATATTATATGGACCAGTCTGTATACAATCAATCATGGAACAATGTAACTCCGGAAGCGTATCAGTACTACTACAATTACTATCAGCAGTACTATCAGCAATATATGAACGATCCGAATTATCAGCAATATATGAATGATCCCAAGTATCAGCAATACTTTAACGCTATGCAGAAAGTACAACAAACGACTACAAATGGTAGCACGGTTGATGTCACAACTTCAGTTCCAGTGCCTAGTGAGCCTCCTTTGCCTGAGGCTTCAATACCCGAGCCGGATGAGCCTTTGGCCCCCCCGCCTCCAATGTAGACAATTATAGTGGTTTAAACTATGTTTGTAATTTATGCATTCTTTCACATTAATTTAATATCATAATAACTATTATTCTGCACACGAAGTATGATCATTATCTCACATGTTTGTGATCTTATAGATAATATATAGGTTGTTAATATAAATGTAGGTTCGTGCGACCTTATCTATGTATTAGCATGTGACATTGTAGTAAATCGTGATAATATCTATATAACGTATTAGGCGCTATTTATTATGCTTAATGTTACCATTTTTAACTATTATATGTGTGTTATTCAATGCAATTTTTTAATTGAATATAAATTTATGATGATTCTACATATTTGTTTGTTTTATAAACGAATATATTAACTATTGATAATTTCTAACGCAAATTCGATAATAATATATTTATAATATTTACTCATTATTTCGTATATTGTATTATCAAGTATTAAAACAAGTTTGAGATATATTTATAATTTCTGCCATATATATATCAATATATGTTACAATAAATATTAATTAAAATCACTCAATAGTATTATATAATCTGGATGATACGGTATAAAGAATATGCATTTGAGTATATATTATTAATCAAAATTAACCTACACATTTACGTAATCAATATCAATATGCACATTTATAATTATGAATGATTAATTAGTATAACTGGTAACAAATGTAATCATTATATAATAATGCGATAAATGACTAAAATTAAATGTGAAATTTACATGATATATAGTTTACAGCGCCCCTATACTCATCAGTCATATACTCAACAAAATTTCTATCAATATCGACTGGTGATACAATTTCATCGATTGGTTGATAAAAATTCGGTTCGACATTTGAATCAATGAGCATAGTTATTTCATTTGAAATGTATTTTTTTAATACGTCCACCGCTGCAATGTCAACATATGTATTTGGGTATCTAAACGACATGTATTGATAGTAATCCAATACGCTGTATACTAGTTCGTATAATTTCAATTTTGCGATATTATCAATAGAAGATCTGAATTTATCAATGTCTAGTAAATCATCCAAATGTATTTTCAAGTTATCAGAATGCCTCGAAGCAAATAGTCTTAGGGATGCTAGATTCATCTGATGATTCGTATCTAGCGGTGCATTTAGATATTCCACAGTCAGTTTTGTTGTAAGATTGATGCCTTCAAGGCAGAATGATAACCTATTCATCTTGTCAAGCTTAGATAAATTGTAAGGTTTTGTAACGGTTGTTAAATTTTTAAACGTTTTGACGATGACAGCTGGGGAAATAGTATCATTCTGTGTTGATTTAATTGACTCAATGAATGTGATTAATTGATTAGGTTCTAGTGTCATTTGTATATCACATAAATTATCAATTTTTGAGCCTAAATCTATTAATTTGTACCTAATATTCTTTTAAAATCTTCAAGCAATTGTTTCTTCAATACACCACACTCTGCAGCACTATTAGATATTCCAAATCTGCCAGCACGATTCACTATCTGTGATAATTCCAATGGCGACAATGGTCTATTATTCCCATCAATGCTCTTTTCTAAATTTGCAAGTATAACCCTTTGTATATCAAGGTTGAGACCCATGCCAATAACATCAGTTGCCAATAATATATGCTAAGTGACAATACACTTACACCACCACGGTTAAACCTTTCAATCTGCAATAATCTAGTTTCCGGAGGCAAAGAACCGTATAATATGCAAGATTTTTTCCCCAAACATTCCAATTTGAACTTATATTGAAACAGTGTTATTGGCGAAAAAGAAACTAGACAATCTCTGGGTTTCAAATCATCCAGTGTTATGGGAGCTTCACAAATTTTTACAGGCTGTGTAAGCCTATTATACTCAATTAATTGGGCAGTTTCGTTGCATTGATTTGCCAGTGCTGTATATATTGGTAATGCACAGCTATTTCCACATATATGTAATTCTTTGGCCTATATTAATTTTATATATCGAGATTGATTATACAACATAATACAGAGTCTTAGCGCATTTATTAATCCATTTAATAAATACATACATGACATGCATAGGTATAAAAATATACAATCACATAACAGGATAACACAAACCTGTAACGCAAAAAAGGCACGACACCAGGCAAAACCACGGGATTCATCCGCCACCATTTGCATTTCATCTATTATGCCCACGTCAAAGCTTTTACCTATGGGCAACATTTCCACTGTACAAACTAAATGACTTGATTCGCTGTCAATCATTCTTTTTTGTCCGGTTAGCAGATTAGTCTTTATTCCTGCTCTTGTCAGTTTATCGAATATTTCATATGCCATGAGACGTAGTGGAGCGCAGTATACACCGCTTTTGGCTTGAATCAATTTCAGTAAAGAGCTATGTGTTTTCCCACTATTTGGCGGTCCGTGATGGATAAATATTTTTCTATTCAATTGTCTAGCTTGTGGAAATGCTTGGTCAGGTCGACTCAAATCCTAAATAAAGCTACACATACAGTGATAAGGGATAGATCCCGTAAAGAACATAGTTGGGGGTAGAACTTATTGTTTATAAATTGGTTAAATTGTCGCATAATCTCAGTAGGTTCCTGAATAAATATAGGCATTACCAATCTTTTCAATATCCAATCGCGTGTCAATTTGCATAATTCAGTGGATTGAGACACATAATCAACAAAATTTCGCCGAATATTTGGATTCTGAGCCAATACATTTATCGACCCATTGCTTATGGATAATAATAAGTTGTTTAATAGCTGCTTCTCATGTAAAGTCAATTTGGATTCATTTATACTACATTTATTTGCTACTTTATGAATCAGGCTTGTGGAATTTCTTAGCATAATATACTATAATATTTAAGGCAAAGTATAACATATGTAGCCCAATACACACTAATATGGATGTTACCCTGAAATCGTTCAAAATATATAGAAACGGGCCAATTCCCCATGAAACTGAAGTTAGCCTTGGTAAACACATTTTTTACATAGGAATAGATGAGGCTGGACGCGGCCCAGTACTTGGACCACTAGTATATGGCGGTTTCTTTTGCAGCAACGACGTGGAAAATGAGCTTAAAATGGATATTAAAGTTGATGGTATTAGTCTGTTAACCTAGATTCAAAGAAGTTAAGCGAAGAAAGTAGGGAAGCGAAGTTTAAGTTACTAACGAATGTGAACAAACCTTTTGGGTTCGTGGCCCAGTTGATCACTCCTCAGCACATTTCTACCGCCATGCTTAGGGAGTGAGTTTTAATAAAAAATTGTAGTTTGACTTTAAATGTTTGTGCCCAAATTTTATACTATAATTTATAATTGCTCGATAATGTAGGCAAAAATACAACCTAAACCAAATATCACACGACTCCGCCCTGAATATAATCAGGCATGTAATATCCATTGGATACAAATTAAAATCAGTAAATACAAATTACAGTTTTTAGGTCTATATAGACGCAGTTGGACCCACCGAAGCATACAAGATGAAGGTTAAAGCCAACTTCCCGAATCTAAAAGTTATAATAGCGGAAAGGGCTGATTCCACTTATCCCTTAGTCAGCGCTGCTAGTATTATAGCAAAAGTGCTGCGTGATAGGACGGTTAAAGCGTGGGAAAGTAGCGATAAATACAAGCTCCCTTTTGGATGCGGATACCCTTCAGGTATAACAATTTGATTTAGACCCTTTGACTAAGGAATATCTTAAGAAATCCTTTGATAAAATTTTTGGCTTCCCCCCGCATATAAGAAGCAGTTGGGCCACAGCAGATGCTTTTTTATCAAAATCATTGCCAGTAGATTGGAAATTGGAAGGGGGTTCCAATAAGAAGTCACCGTTGATTGTCACACCAGAATTGGATGATATTGTACAGCCACTGTAATTATATCGCATTAGTCATTCACCAAATAATGATAATTAATTTGATTTTGTGTAATTATAAAATTTCTCTAGTTATTATTATTATCTTATGATATTATTGCCATAAGTTTTATTGTTCATCATGTGTATGATGCAATAAGTTGTACGAAAATGCAAAACTATCCCCAGCCATTGTTGTATAGGGCCATGTAGTCTCACCATGTCTTGGTCTTAGCTCACATGTAATAACCAATCCAGTTCTTGGACCTTGCAGGCCAATTGCATCCTTATAATTTTTATATCTAATGAGCGTAACATGTGGAAACTGTAATTCAGGGTCATCTTTATTTTGTTGCTCTATATAATCACATTGATCATTTTTATGTTCTTTAATTGCGTTAGTTGCTGTGCTTTGACTACTGGCGACAATGTCATTTTTAGCGTCATATGAGTGTATGTAAAGTGAACCATCATCCATTATCATTTCACTTTCATCCTCAAAATCAGTAATAGTTGTGTAGTGCTTGATTATTTCATTTTTAAAGCAGTATCTATTAGATACTGCATCTATTAGCTGTTTAGATACGCCATCTATTGGATTGTTTAGTGTTGTATGTACAAAAAGGGGTAGATATGCATTTTTACCTCTTTCCTCAAAAATATCCAAAGCGCTCAGCTCTAAGCACACAGGCTCAATAAAAGTAGATTTCAGTTGTATTTGTTTGGTTATGGTAGTCAAAAGGTTGTTTGTGAAGGCTAATTGTTGATTGGTTACAATGTTTAACATTTTGAGTGTTACGTGCGGCCGTGTTTCCCATTTCGCTCCTAAGTGATATATAAGGAAATATTATTTAAAAAAATTTTTAAATTTCAATTTTTTTAAATACAATATTCATTTTCATGATTTATTACGTTCAAAAATGAAATAGAAATCTTATTTACTTACCCACGAATTTATCCTGATAATTTGCCTTAAACTCATCCAACTCCTTGTTAAAAGTCTTTCCCATGACAGGAAGACATAGGTAGAAATTGTAAACTTTACTGTCTAAGCATAATTGAAGAGAATGTCCCATAGCCTGGTCGGAATTTTTCCCATAGATCCTAAGGGATACATTTTTATCGTTCTTATCAATAGTACATTTTACCGAATACTCATTCTCAATCTGTTGTTTATGTTTGCGCAACAAATTGTAGAAGGAACCCCTTATGCTGTCACATCTGACACTAACTAACTCATGTTCTAAACTAGTTGTCTGTGATATTGGTGCCTTTTTAGTTGCAAATGGAATTCTTAAGGCAACTTTTCCACCCGAAATTAAGTGTCTTTTGAACTCGAAATGAGTGGGTTGCATTTAAAATTACCAAGACCGTTACCGCTATCATAACTTACGTTAGACAATATACACCATACGCTGCTAACACTCATAAACATCAGATTCTCTATATATTATCATATATGTATTAGCAAAATTATTTTAAAAAATTTACAGAAATTTAACAAAAAATAGTTGCAATGGCTTCTAAAGAATGAGTTTACAACGATAAACAAAATGCGATTTTTTTACTTTTCCATAAATAGTATGGATTTGGTAAAATAGTAATGAGCGGGTTCTCCGATTTGACTGCATTAACACGATATATTATGAAATCTTCACTCTTTATCTGAGCGAATAGCCACTCGTGATGGGAAATTTCGAACACTTTTTTAGCGCCAGAACTCGATGATTTAACTTCCACAAACTTCTCAACTCCGTCCTTAAAAAATGTTATATCATATGGCAATCCTTGTTCACCACTCTCATTTAACCACTTAACACTTGTGCCATATTTCTCGACTAGATATTTATATACAATCCTCTCGCCGCATAGGCCAACATCAACACGATATTTATCATAATAACTTGTTTGCAAATAATTAGCCTGACAATTGAGAGAATTCTCATACTCAATACAATAAACATCACTTTTGTGCTCATTAATTTGTATATTATAGGTTAAATTTGTGAGATTTGAAATTATGTTGTACCAGACACTCTGTAGTTTATCCATTGAAAATAAACCAAGGTCTGCACACTGTGTAATAGTTAATATTTCCGATGGTTTAAGAAGTGCTATTTTACCTTGAACTTCTTTGTTTCTGATATGATTGTGCCATCCTGGAATGATGTTTAAATTTGAAACTGTTGTTACAAATGTATCTTTATCCATATGCAAATACAAATAAACCACTATAGATATTATACTTTTGATTGTAAGTGATGAATTATACTTTAATAATTCAATCAATGTGTCAACTGATGGACTTTCCTCTATATTTAATCTCTTCCAAAACGAGTTATCCACGGTATAAATTTGGGATAGTGCCTGTATAGGTAAATACAAATCATCAACTCCATTTATAAACACCTCATTAATACTAAAAGGGGTTAATTTGTTTTGAAACATCGTAAAAATCAGATTTGATTCAGATATTTCTTTTATTATATGATCAAACAATTCAGAGGATGATAATTGATTGTAGATACTGTCCAACGCCTCCAATAAAGCATTAGAAACGAATTTCATTGATCTATTGGTCCACATATTACCAATATTTTCCAATAATATATTATTGTCATGTTTTATACTATGGGATGTTTGACATAGTGTATCCCCCCTTTGTAAAAACTTCAATAACAATAACAGTGTTTTTGGATGCATTGATTGGCTATTTATGATTTCAGGGGGTGTTTTGGTGAAATACTTAATCGAATTGGTACAAATTATTTTTTCCAAATGCTCATAATGCCACATCATTTCACCGTCAGACACGGTCCATTTCCCTAGGGGGACCAACAAATATCCAGTATCTACATTTGAATTTGTTTTATCAATATTTTTTAATAGATATTTGATAAAATTAAAATATTCCAAAGCCAATTCAGTGTCCATTTGTATTCCCTCTAGTAAATGTCTTAGATGATTACTAATATTATTTAGTAACAATTGTGATAGCTGTGGTTGATATTCATGATTTGGTATAAATAATTTGTAACCACGTCTAATCAACATATCATAAAATTCATTATGTATGGGCACTATTTCGCAACTGTAAATGGGTAGACTTATGGTCTCGCTATAGCTGGTATTTGTGTACGTTCCATATATTGGAAAGGAAACACGTTTTTCATTGAACACAACCCCATTTGTGATTTCAATTGACTTGATTAACTCCACTGATATTTCAAATTTTAAATCTTGCGATAAATCAACATCTTCCAAGTCTATAAAATTCTTTAGAGCATCTTTGGCATCGTTAAAGCCAAGTTCTAACAGAAAATCGTTTGTAAACTGTTGTGTAATTTCTGGATGTAGTAATTGAAATATATTTTTACAAAATTTTGGATCCCCTATGTAAATTCTATTACACATGTCACAGCCAATTCTCCCGTCTTTCAGATACGGGAATTTTATATATTTCTGTACAACATTAATTAATTGTTTCCTCATGTTTACATTGCGATTGGTGAAAAATTGGACTATTTTCAACACACAAATAGCATCTTGTACTTCATTTGGATCTATTTCATTATTAAATTGTTCGAATAGTTGAATTATGCGCCAAAAATCACATACTGGTAAATTTAACATCATTGCTAAGTTATGAGGAATATCATTAGCGGCAATAAATGATTTCAGATAGCCTTTGGTTATCAAATTCTTTACACAATATTCCACAATTCCAAACTGTGAATCATTAGCGTTAGTTTGTGTTAAATATATCGATTCTGATGGCTTTACATAATCACAAACATCCGTTGGTATTATATCCGATTGGTTAAGCAATTCATTGAATCTAGAATTTAACACTGAAAAGAGTCCCATTGCATTTCTAGCAAAAGTTGATAGTATGGAATAATATATTTTTCTATCTAACTTTTTAGCCCCATCTAGTGCATTTAAGAATATTATAGGGATCCGCTCAACTATTGTTCGGTTGTGCTGATCATCTAGTAAATTTGACCTATCCAAAGTAAGGTTGAAATTGGAATTTATTGCAAAATTCAATCCAAAATTGCCAACAGGAAGTGTAGAGTAGACAAATTGTCCAATATTATCAATAGGGAAAGTTAGTTGTATATTTGAGCTTGTGTCGATGTATTGGATATACTTGAAGTCTTTATCATTATAAAATATTTTTTTAATGAAAAGTGGAGTATCTGTAATCGATTCATTTGTGGCCTTTAAGTTAATTTCACTTCTAATACCATCTGCTGTTATTTGTATAAAATACAACCTTCTTAACTTCCTCAAATGCAATATCAAATTGTAAGTTATGTCAAATTGTACTGGTGTGATTAGTGGCAAGTATATTATTGTATTATAACATCTAGTGTCTATTTTTGTTGATTTTGATATTCCATTCAATAAATCCAAATTGTCAATCCACTGTGGAATCAACTTTCCAATGCCATTGGAAGTAAATTTAAATTGATAACCATTTGAAAAAATGTGTGGTTCATTTGTTATGGTAAACACCGACCTAAATCCAATTCCAAATTTTCCGGTGCAAAGACTTCTGTAAATTTTACTAGAATTCGCCAAATCGCAAATTGCTTCAACATCCGTTTTTGAAAATCCAATTTCATTATTAAATAATGTAACACTGCCTTCAGTTTGGACGATGACTAATTCAGGGATAATATCATTGGAGTAACAATTATCATCTGCGTTTTGTATCAGTTCGTATAGGATATGATTAGTACTAGAGTACAAGTTAGTAGATAACTTATCTAAAATGCGTGACAATCTATCATTCTGCTTTATCGTGTAATCATTTTTACATTGGTCAGCACCTATCCCGTATTTATCACGCCTAATATATTCGATGTGTGATCTAGCATCTTTTGCATCTATGATGATATTATCACCTGTGCAACTATTTACTGAAGTGTTTAAATCTGCATTGTGCTTAGGCGTTATTGGCTCATTTGGTTTGATGCATTCTATGGATAGGGTACTGGCAGATACGCTCTTTTCAAGTTTATGAATAATATCATTGACAGATTTTGTTTCATTGCTTATGTCATGTTTTACTATTCCATGAGGCAGGCTTGCTAGGTAGCCCATATTGTGGGCTGTGTATAGGTTTATCACCAAATTCCTGTCAAACCTAATATTATCCAATATTAAATTGCGGTTGCGCAAAATGTTACCCAGAAAATGATCATAAATTGTGCTTATTAACTCGCTTGGAACTATAGCTATAAAGCTCAACAGTGTATCTAGCGTGAAATTCATGAATACATGCTGTAAATGTTCTATACATGGACCAATCTGATCATTATACAGTAGATATAACACAGTTGATGCCAATTGCTCAATTGGCAAGTTTCTATCAATCATTTTGAGTAATGAATGGCAATTATTGTGCGATATTTTTAGGGGGTAAATTGTGTTGTGTGATGTTACTAGGTAATACTCATCTATATGAGTGGTTACAAATTCTAGTAAGGGGCCAAATGATGGATAAAAGTTCAATTTCCAGTTTGTGGCACTACTAAGTTCAGTTAAAGGCGGAATCATTTTTATGATATTCACCAATTGTTTAGAATCCATCGCACAGTTCGATGCTATACCTTTTGGATTGATGGATATGTATTTTGACGAAGATAGCTTTGAGTATATCATGCAGGCTTTGTTAAATTCCAGTTGGTCTATTTGGGAATCACTATTATGATTACTATATGATCTTATATTCGTGATCAATTCGGTATTAAAACCTGAAATCTCTTGACTTTGATGATCGAGCGATGCTAAGTAACCAAGCTGGTATGATTTATTAACGGATTGGCATTGGGTACTCTTGTGTAACATTTTACTTTTCACGGATTGAATCGTTTGCTCAGGGCAATCAATTGAATTATTTGTGTGCTTAAATGTGGCAAATCTGGTTAAAAATCTGTGGTAAAGTCCGGTAATTAGCGAAGTTGTGGATTCTATAATTTCACGTTTTGACGATAATGTATCGAACACCCTATGCAAATTGTACAAAGCCTCATCCAATTGTTTTGTATTTGAGTAGCTTTTTATTCTATCCAATTCTTTAAGTGCTAATAGTCTGATTGTATAATTCCTCCGGGTATTACAGTAACGAATCAGTATGGATATGATATGAGAGCAAATTTTTTCGTTAGGACAACTACACTTGCAAACAGACATGTCAACTAAGCGATAATTAGAAGAGTTGGAGTGTACCATAAATAGATCTTTGTGAGTTGGAGATTCCCTAATGCCATCAGGAAGTTTGGATATCATAAGTGCTTTATCAAAGCCCCTAGATGCTCCAAACATAGCATTTAAACGTTCCATCTGACTAAATTAGTGAAGTTTGATATTAAAAGTCGCTACATTTAAATACACAATTCCACTAACCCCACCAACCATACATAGCGTTAGACAATACGCTGTAACAATGTTATCCAGCGCAGGTATGATGGAAGAGTCTATCATACCAGCACTAAAACCAGAAGTGGCAGCATTTTTGACCTGTTTACATGATAATCTATACCGCAGAAATCTTGAAGCAGTCAGAATTTTATATGAGCAGGAATTAAACGTGGTTACCGATAAGTACTACCGGACTAGTAGGTGGCCAAGTATTTCAATAGTTACTTCGTTTTACCAACAGGCAGGCAGGTTACATAGCTTGATCATGGCATTATATTCTGAAATATATTACAGACACGTCTTCTACTTGGGTGAAGTTACATTGGAAGATAGGATAGAATCATGGGATAATTACAACCGCCTGTTGAACTACTTCATCGAAGATGAATGCTCGATTGAGAGAATTGATGATATGAATGACAGACTGGTATTGCCTGCTTCCTGGGTCTGGGATATGTTAGATGAATTTGTATATCAACTCCAAGACACATGCAGATGGAGGAATAGGCTTGGTCGTACATTGCCGGATAACAAAATTAAGCAAGCTGAGTTATTGAAAAAGTTAAACTCAATTCCCATCATGTGGCAAGTGCATAGGGCACTGGAGTTGCTTCATTCGTTAGCTGAAAATCCTGTCTATAAGAAAATTATTTCGGTGAGTTTTTGCACTATATAATAAAAATTGTATTTATGGGTTTCCTAGTGATTTTTCGATTCAAAACACTGAATTACTAACACACCATACGGTGCATTGTATCATTTTATATCTGTAACAATTTTCATATACACTCATTTATTGTCTGATTAATCCTTTTTTCCTTATAAACATTATAAAATGTACTTGAATTTTTTCCCAAAATTAATTAATGAAACGATTTAACTATATTTCGAGACAAATACAAGGAATATAATATGCTTATTAATTCAGGGTGATAAAATCAGCAGACTGGATGCTTCCCATTGCAATCTTTGCTATCAAATAGGATATTTTGCCTCTGTATCCCTTCTGAGGTACGTCACCAATCCTTATCCTAAATATCCAGAAAAACTAACTCAGATTACACGTACTGATTGGCGACTACCTAACATCTGTAAAGGTTATATCTGACATACACCTGGCCCCAAAGAGCTTGTATTGGAAAGTACCTGCATGCCACATTACACTATTTTACTACATGGGTTTTGCTTATATGATGTTAAGGCGCTATAATGATTCAATCAAGATTTTATCACAGTTGTTGATGTTTTTGGCTAAACAAAGGGGTTACCTGGTTTCCCAGAGCTACCAACAAGTGGCAATGAATAGGCAGACCGAGAAGATGTACTTAATGATAATTTTGTGTCAGTCACTCACCCATCAGAAATTGGATGAGACAATTTTACAGACCATTAAGGAAACCTACTCCAACAAGTTCTATCAGTAAGTTACTTTTTCAATATACTAATCAATTTTTACTATAATATCTTGATAATTTTAAATGAAATATGAAACTAACATAGACTACAATCTGGAAACGAAGAAGCCTATAGAGAAACTTTCGGCAAAGCCTGTCCCAAATTTATCAATCCTGCCATGCCTAACATAGATTCTGCACGTGATCTAGAGCATGCAGCAAATCAGTTCAACGAGCCTGTACAACGTCAAACCATGCTATTCCTACAACAAGTGGAGAAACAAAGGAGGATAGACGAAATATTTTCGTATGCCAAACTTTACCACAATATTGACCTTAAAAAATTGAGTTCGTTTATGGACGATGCTATCTTTTCAGTGAACAATAAAAAAGGTACAAGTGGCACTGTAAAGTCCGATATTGATAGCGTGAGATCACATGTATTGGCTGTTAAACATTTGACGAGACAAGTTGCCTGGAAAGCATGTCCTCTGTTGTACCAAGATGATACTATTACGTCTACCTTGGAGAAGGACGTCGATTTTTACGTTGATAATGATCTGGTACATATAAAGGTATTTTTAACTTGATGTAGAGTCACAACGATCAAAAGTTATATATCAATTACTTTATACAACAGATACAGAAGACAAAACAACAGTTGGAGATGTTGTCTATGAAATTATAATTTGACCATGCTACAAATATAACTAATTTTAGACAATAAATTTAACAATTACATGGTAGTTTGAATGATTTGGACTATTTAGTTATTCATTTATGTTTAATAGAAATTAGTAATACTGTTAATGGATGAATGGATGTTATAAATAAATATGTTGTGGAAGTGGATTAATATATGTGAATTCAGTTAAAATAAGACACTTTTGCAAAAATGATAATAGCCACCGGTACATAATTTGATATATTAAGTACAAATATCAATGATGTACACACATGAATCTAAAATTTAGTAAATGTAAACATAAATTTGGATTTATGGAGTTATTTTTAGAACACCATTTGAGATTAGAATTTAAATTTTAAAAACTGGATAAAAGGAGAATTTAAATGGGTATATAATATATATTGGACTTGATTATATCGAAATAATAGATGTAAAGTGAGCACTTGAGTATTGTTATGTCCCTATGGGGGAAAACAGTATATAAAATTCCTTACATAAAATGAGTGAGGAGACAGAAAGTGTGCCTCGCCCCCTTTCACCATTGGTTGAATTTGATCATCGACTTAAATTACTTACATCACAAATGGATTTATCAATTGAGTTTCTCAAGGATATGTCAACGTCGTTCTATATAGACCTTATGCGTGGCGTCAAAGCACACAAACGACATAAAAATCTTTGGATTCCAACAGAATGTCCCTTTAAAATGTTGGATTCATTCATATGCAACATTCCCACTGGTAATGAAAAAGGTGTTTTTTATGCTGTAGACTTTGGTGGTTCTAACTACAGAGCTGTCCGAGTTAAAATTGATGGGGATGGTAAACTACAACGAACCCAATCCATATATACCCTTAAGTATGTAACTGCATTTTCTAAAAAGGGATTGTTAGACAAACATACTACGGCCACAGAATTGTTTGACCATTTTGCACAGAGAATAGGTGATGTAATAAAGGAGGCTGGAGAATCTGACGATCCTAAACCTAAGTCAGTTGGTTTTACGTTCTCATTTCCTTGTACAATGTCTTCAAAAACTTCAGCGATTCTCATAGATTGGACCAAAGATTTTGAAACGGGCAGAGCTACTAATGATCAAGTTGAGGGCCGTGACGTATGCGCATTGTTGGATAATGCATTTGTTCGAAACAAAGTTAATGCGAAAACCGCTATTTTAATTAATGACACTGTGGGTACACTATTGTCATGTTGTTACCAAAAACCAAAAGGGTTTCCAGATTGTAAGATAGGGCTAATAATTGGTACCGGCTGCAACATATGCTATATTGAGCCTGATTACAAGAAATATGGATATGAGGGGTCAATTGTTAATGTTGAAATGAACAACTATGACAAAGAACTGCCAATTACTCCAGTGGATTTTGCAGTAGATTGGGAAACTAGTAACAAGGGCAGGGATCTATACGAGAAATTGCTTTCAGGTGCTTATCTAGGAGAGGTGGTGAGACACTATATGATATTGTTGCTTAGACAAAAGGCGACGCCATTGATGTATGAATGGGGAAGTTTTACCTCATACGATGCTGGAATAGTGCTAAATGATAATGATGATCTTAAGGAGTCTGCAAGGGTCGCCAAAGAAAATTGGAAAGCAGATTTGACAAAAGAAGAACTTATTGGATTAAGAAAGGTTTGTGAAGCAACGTTCGAACGTTCGGCAGCTCTTGCAGCTGTGGCAATAATTTCCACTGGCAGAAGAGCTAGAGCACATCCAACTCGCCCAATAACATGTGCTATTGATGGATCTTTGTACGTAAAGAATCCATGGTATAATAAGAAACTTGAGTACTATGTGGATGCTGTATCTAGGAGTGATTTGAAGGGCAGTATCGTACTGCTGGCTGCTGATGATGGATCTGGCAAGGGAGCTGCTATTGCAGCCGCTATGGAGAATTGCACATAAATAATGAATTATAACTGTCTTTTAATTCACTTGATAAAAAATCTGGATCAATTAAATGCTTTTAAAATTGAATAACACAAGAATAGTCTACTTGCAAAATTTTGATAATTATTTTTCAATTTGAGTTAAATTTTTGTCCAAATTTAAATGCAATCCGCAATTTATGGACTAAACTTTGTAACACCCTATACAATGTACAATATTACTTAAATAATTCATATAACATAGCTATTGATTGCAATTATTTTAGTAAATATGCCAGCTTATGTGTTAATGATTGTATTTATAGTTATGAATCATTAATTAGATGTGATCAACTCTATGAGATGATTAATTGTTATTCATTCAAAAATGAGATTAATTTTAATGATAATAAATGTTATTTATATAAATTATTGATGTTTTTGCTATCAAGGATACTATTGATTATATTTAAGTCAATATATGTATAGCATACATACATTGACTAATATATGATTTGTAAGGATGTAAACTAATATATTAAGCACAAATATATTTGTAAATTGAGTTTTTATGTCGTAAATATGCATAAATGGCATATCCACTCACAAATTAGGTTTATTTACTTATTCTCAAAATTTGTGGTGAATTTTAAATGTTAAGTGAGTAACCCAGAATTATTTAGCCAATTAAGTAAAGTTTGGGCAGATAGATAAAATCACCGATATTTGAATACATAATTTAAAATAACACATTTTTAAATACATCGATGTTTACACGTTTGACTATATTTAATTAGTCAATAATTTGTATCTAAACAAAATTTAAAACTATAATCTATCTATACAATCACTAGACAGGCATATATCAAAACACGTAGCATTTCGTGCCACACATTCACTATCATATTACATGTGCATTATTTATATAATGGTAAACAACTGATTACTTTAACGGCATTAACTGCCATAATAACTTATACCATCTTGAATATCGCAAGCAAATATGGCTAGGGGTATCTATCCCGTCAGCGCTATAAGATTGGGCGCAAATGGTAAACCCAGAAGGCGCGGCTACTACCACGCATACACACACGAGTTTTTTAGGCCTAGATGGTGGCCCCTCCAAGTATCAAAAATTCTACAAAGCAAACTTGGTGAAACCATCTACGATAGAGACGTCACCAAGGCCTTCCCTGTGCCAAGTAATTGTAACTTAACCCAGGACCTGTTGCTTGGAGACTTGCATATAAACGTAATGAAAGCAGATATCTGAAGCCGGTAACAAATTGCAACGATCCATTAATACAAGAATATCTACTTAATGTCTTAGAGCCTAGTTACAGAAGGACATTTAGTGGTATTGGCATGGGCAATAGTTCCAAATTTGACAGTGTTAGACATATAAAGAAAGTAGTGGATGCTGAAAATGGCGGTGTTATTGATTTGTACTGCGACTCAACCGATTTAAGGTTGGGAAACGACAATTGTGAAATAAAAATAATAAAGGATTTAGTCGAGGAGGCTGATATTTGGAGTACAGTTGGTGCCGAAAAAAGGAGTTCGAAAACTCCATTTCCTCATGTTTATGAAAATTTGCCTATAGTTAAAACTTTACAAGTACATGAGATTAAGCATGTACGGAGTGATCATCGTATAATTTGCCGCAGGCACCCAGTGTGGATGAATCGCAAATACTGCAGATTCCTGGACAAAATGCAATTTCAACGCAGACTCAAGCAGATTGAGGAAGAAAATATATGATTTTATTGTGAAAACTTTGATAATTAAAATGAAGGTTAATTGTATAGTATAATATAATATATACGGTAGTTTGACTCTTGAAGTTGTGATAGTTTAGGTGTTAATGGGTTATAACTATTATTAAACTGTTTAAAATATTAGTGTTTAGAAATATGCAATAATATATCTATATTCATGATTATTTTGCTCTGGATAAGTCTATCAAAATAACATCACCATATGATCTCATATCCATTGTACTTACATATGGCGATATGGTGTGTGATAATATTCCATCTATTTACATTTACCATTGCTGATGATGTGGATTACGAGGAGAAAGTAGGTAAGTCTTCATTTATTTAGGTGAAGAGGCGGCACTAATAAGAGGTATATTGGCCCATTAAACTAGATTTGGGCAATTTACTGCACAATAAATCCAAAGAACTTCCAAAAACACAAGATATAGTGAGCAATAATTAATATAGATTGATAAGATCCATGAGTAAATCACCAAAAATGCAGAAAGGATTTGGAATATGAAAAACAGCTTAAGCAACAGGAGGATAGTGAGGATTTAGAGTATCAAAAAGGCAGATTGACAAATATTTTGTAGGAATTATATCAATTAGATGCAATGGTCAAAACTATATTAGGGATTATAGTTATCCATGCCCTGAAAATTGGCAATTATTGGAGAGTGGTGAATGCTGGGGGGTTCTATAT
Organism: Babesia microti strain RI; assembly: GCF_000691945.2. Lineage (NCBI taxonomy): Eukaryota > Apicomplexa > Aconoidasida > Piroplasmida > Babesiidae > Babesia > Babesia microti. The sequence continues at coordinate 1,654,869 of NC_027207.2, forward strand.
AAAGGGCCATGTCAAGCACTTAACTACCTAACTGATTATACAACGGATGATAAAAAAGATTTTGTATCTTAAGTTTAATGTAGGAGATTAAATGTTGTGTAAGTTGGCCAAAACTTCACAAAAATACTCTATCGCATAATGTTAATCGCCGTGTTGTCAGGGGGCCAGTAAGCTATTTTGTTTATGTAGGTAAACCACTTGGGAAATGTCTTAACGGCACAACGAATTTGAATCCGTTTTTTCCCAAACTATCTAAATTTGCTGTAAAATTTATAAAATTTACAGAAATACAATATTTACAAGTTCACATTAAAGTAGACCTTCGGTTGCAATCTAAATGAGGGTATACTATCTGGGCACAAATCCTTGTCATTAGCAAAGCCCAAAGTCAACGTCAGTGGACCAAGTTGATAATTTGTATACCATTGTAAATTTCCCCGTCCAGGCCTTCTTATCATCGCAGTCAGACCCAGGCCCATATGCAACCCCCTGTTCAATTTACCAGACATTAATTGTCGCCTGAGTAATTGATTCGGAGGGATATTTATTAGAAGTTGTGCAGTTTTCTCTAAAATCATTCTAACCCTTTTCTCGGCTTCCTCATTCGTGTTACCTAGTATGTTATTTGCAGATTTCCTGTAAAACTCAAGGGCATCTTCTAGGCAATTGTCTATTGTATCAGCTGTTGGCTTGTTAGGTGCCTTTGACATTTCCCTAAGTACCAGCGAATACAAATAGTTAATGGCCCCAAGTTCAAGCGTAGAATTGATGTCAGAAATAGCAAAACTTCTAAATTGCTCATACGAGTCATCGCTAGATACTCGAATCGTGCTATTCCTAAACAAACTGCCTAACACCTGTGCGAGCGTACTTTGTAATAAAGGTATTTTGGATATTGTGCGAAAATCGCGCTCATCTTCACACTTTAGTACTCTCTTATACATATCAGAGTCTGCAAATACCTAAATTAGCAGGGTGAATAATATTCGTACCCAACATCGCTTTTGAAGCTATTGATAGGCTGTTTCTATAATTTTTATATGTTTGTTGGTTCTAAACCCATCGTTTGTATTCATAAAAAACAGTCTATAAGTATGAGCATACAATAATAAATAAGTATAATATAATGTATGTGTAGGCAAATAAATTTTGTATACTAATATGTTAAAACTCGTAATATAATCGTTACATACCAGTGGGTTAAAACTCGTAAGAAGCTTCTCCCTTTCATCAATTCTGTCGAAGGCCACTCTCTTTTGTTTCCCCAGCACAGTCAGTATTTTTTCATATGACAAATTACTTCTACAAAATAACATTTCGCTATTTATATTTTTAATTATTGTAATGTTATGTGTATTCGCCAAGTAATTATTCAGTAAATCCAAATGCTTATCACTAATATTCTTGGGCAACAATGCAAATATTCTTGCGCCATTGTTATTATTCTCCTTTAGAAATTGTAAAGTCTGCTTGATGTTCTGGTGTAATTCAATTCGATCATCTGCTGATACTTTGATAAGTTGTGTCGGAATGTAGAGAATGATTTTTTGTGATAAGAGGCAAATGTCGTTGCAATGTGAGTCGTTTATCCCATAATCAAGATCTAGTAACATTTCAGGCTTTCCCTCACTGTAGTATAGGTACGATTGTGGATTGAGAGGACCGCCAAAAATACTATATTCACTATTTGATATATTGGCCGCATTCTTCAACTCTTGCCGTAATTCTGGTTCATTAAATCCTGAATTAGTTTAAGTATATTATATTTTTAGTTTAAAAAATCCATAAAATAATAAAATAAAAACTAACTAACCTATACACGTAATCAATTTGGAGTTACGGTTGGTATGAGGTTTCAACGTGGAAGACAGATGGTCGACATGCGATGAAATTGTCAAATTAGCCTAAATTAGTTATTTTATACTTTCTTGTATAGCTTTTGTGCATTTACTACTTGGAAGGCACATAATATATACAGTAACATGTGTCTACCGGTATTGGCGCAGTTCGATGCGATATTTATAAATGTTACATAAGTATAATGGTAAAATTACTATTATTTATGTGGTAACAGATTAGTGATATCAGTAAGATTTTTAATAAATATACAGTTATTTTTTGGGCTTATACTTAACATCCACCCTAGGTCTCTTACAGACTGCACTGGCTATACAAGAACCCATACTGTTGGGCATGTTTCCCTTATCACTAGATTCAATGCTTGTCAAGCTAGTGCTGGAACAAGTTTTTTGGAATAAATCTTTACAAATATCTTCCGTTTCTAGTGCCTCGAATGTTAAGTGTCGTACTTGTTTCCAAAGGTGATACCTTCGGGTCTTCTTCCAGATGTAGTAAAAGTCGACAATCTCACCAACAGATTTGGTAGGTATTAGTTGGTGTAACTTGTAGAATTCCTTTCCCAGCCGAAAAATTGCTAGCTCAAAAAGAACCACTTCCTTTGGTCCCCAAAGGTCAATGACTTGATTTTTGCGATATTGGCTGCACAATAATTTATATCCGGTCCAAATACGATTCCACGACATAACAACTTGCTTCCTGTCTACGCAATCAAAACTTGCCAATTTCTTATATGTAATTTGTGGCAGTTCCAATAATGAATGTCCCAGATACATTTCCTCACAAATGTGGCAATAATTGTCAATACATTGTGTGCGATAGGTTAGCTGTAATTTGCCGCCGCATTCCATATTTTCATCACAATCCATCTCTGCGGCAGCAGGAGTAGCTTGCTTAATGATTTCTTCAAATTGATCACTGGACTGTGAATCTTTTAAACTATGTTTGATGGCGAGAGCCAGTTCCTGTTCGAAAGAATCCTCAGAACTTCTGGTCCATTTTTGAATTCTGTGAGATTTATTATCTCTCACTACACTTTTTATGGTACCTTTTTTCGTGGCTTGACTGCCTGAATTTTGACCCAACCCCTTGCCACCATCATGGCCAGAAGTAGTCTCATTCATTTTACCTAAATCATTGTCTGAAGTCTGAACATCATCTGTACTTCGCTTATCCACATGGTTATCATTCAATTGCTTTGGATAATTCTGGTTTTTGCTGCTTACAGAATCAGCTTTACTAATTAGTGACGTAATGGAATCAACCGACTCGTTCAGTTCACTCCCGTTAGCAATACATTCGCTGTCAAAACTCTCATCCGCATCATCGAACAGAGTGTTTTCAATTTTAACAATAGAACTCGTAGAAAAATCTTTGATATCCAAATCATCCCTCTTGGTAATATTATTGTTGGCAGGCAGGTGTTCCTTGATTATATGTTTGAGGAGATTGTCTCCTTGTGGATTTGATTCCACAGAAGCTAATATCTGAGCTGCCTTGTTCTCCCGTTTCACTTTGCGCTTCCACGGATTGAACATGACACTCACATATCAACTATACTCGGCATAAAATAACAACTAGAGGGATCAACATCATGCATCATCACTAGCAAAGCACTACAAGCACCAGCAGGCGACCCAGCCTACGCACAGACGTATGTAGAGGCACAACTAAATACGGAAGATATACGTCAATAAACAGGACAAAAGCACCCAAGCCAATGAACAAACAAAAAGAGGCAGACCCCTCCCGCCAAAGAATTTCGGCAGATAACTATTTACTGGCTAAAACGAAGTCTAATAAAGATGCATAGACGATGTAACATTTCTACAGAGTGAGACAAATGGTTAATTTTGGAAAGCCATGAGACCACTCAGAATCACCCTGTCCGACGCCGCACCAGAGGTGCTACGCTTTCATCGACGCGAAATGAACTGAGTTCAATTGCTTAATTCCAGGACCGGCAGAGTGTAGAAATCATCATCGCGGTTGCTAACTTTGTCAGTCGCTGTTGCGTGAGACGATAGGGTTCACTATAGAAATGATCCCGTACGAGCACAGTCGACGGCTATGTAGGGTAAGTCGTTAACCCACTTATTCCATCCACGCACTGCGGCCCTACACTATAATGTATATATTATAATATATTTTTTACAAATTAATGATACACTGTTAATAGATGATAATTACTGATCGGAATGTTGTATTTTTGTCGAATCATTTGCCTTAGCTCTTTGTACGCAAAAATTGTGGATCCTAGACACATTCACCTCAGCGATTGTAATTTGTTCCCTAAGCCATTCTATTTCATTTTTCTGCATCACTAGACCCAGCATACCAGTTCTAAACTGGAGGTGGAAAACCCCTCATGATGTTTTTTTATCAATTCTATTGCTTCCAGAATTGGATACTCAACTAGTGTATTAGCTCCCAGCCACAGGAAAACGGTGTTAGACGGGGGTATATTGGCTTCGGCATATAGGCTATCAGTTACTTTGAAATAAAGATTGAGGCTCTAGGTTAATTTGTTCGGAAATAGGGGGAATTGAAATATTTCAATAAAACTACGAAAAATATTTCTTACCTCCTCCTTAGCGAGTTTCTCAAGTGAAAAAAGAGCATCCTTTAATTCTGGTGCTTTTGATTCCATAGCGTTGAGTTTAGATATCATGGTTCTTTCTATGAACAAATATTTGCTAAATAAGTAAGAAAATACGCTAGCAACTCCCTTGCGGCATTTCTAGTGAGAATTGGATCGGTGTCTCCTATTAATTCTTCAATATTTTCCTAAATATGATACAGCGTACAATGAATTTAGCCTTGGGTATATTACTAGTACCATCTTCAATGATCAAATTTTTTATTATAATGTTCATTGGTACAATGACAGTGATTTTCAGCAGTAAAAATAGGAAATTGTGTTGTTTAATGCGATTGTTACTGTATGTAGGGTCGGATCTCTTCTATGGATTACATTAACGTGTTATCTATTATTGAATTAAGATTCAATAATGTACAGATTGGTACATTTTACTATGAGTCTGACATAATTATTAACAAATGAACATCGTAACTAGGTAACAATGTGTTTAGAAAAATTTGTAAGATATAGTAACAATTGTAACATGATGGAAGGAAGAATGTTTATAAAATTATGTAAAGAAGCTAAACTAATAGATGCTAATTTAACTAGTGCCAATTGTGATATAGCATATGTTCAGACTGTAAAAAGGGTATGTCTACAGTTTCTATAGAAATGTCAAAAACAGTGTCAATACATAAATGATTAATACAGGGTCAAAAATTCCTAGACTACGAAGGTTTCATAAAAGTGTTAGAAGAAATAGCATTTATTAAAGGAGTGCCCTTGGAATGTGTTATTGAAAAAATTGAATCGACAAACGGGCCCACATACATATCCAAAACTACTACCAAGCCCAATAGATTATATGATGATAAGCACAAGTATACGGGCACACATTCTAGGAGGTACAGTCTGTCTGTAGATTTTAACTAGATAATATTAATCATTAATAAAAAATTGTAATTATCCTATCAGTTGTAACTAGTATTAATAGCTGTATATTATACTAATTAGTAACGAAATGATACACAATAGTGTTGAATTTAACACAGTACTGTAATTTGCGAGGAGATATTTTACGAGTTAAGAATCTTATTAATTGTATTCAATTTCCCGGCAACAGACGAATCCAATACTTTACCATCTATTTTAGTAATCAATCCTCCCTGAATCAACTGTGCACATACCATTATTTCTGGAGATTCTATAAAATCGATCACAGGCTCCTTATTATTTCCCAGTCTTTTATAAAGAGCTGCCTTAATTTTTTCCTTATTCTCTTGCGATAAAACCTATATAACCAAGTCCTGTACTTGTGCATGTAAAACTTGGCAAGGGACCTTTCCCTGCTCCCTCAAATTGATTTTTTCCAATATATTGACAAACTTAGAAAGGCTATCAATTCTCTTATTTTCAAACATCAAGCTTATGCAGGAAAGGGTTATCTTGTCAAATTCTAACTGCTCCCCTAGGAATTTCAACTTGATTTCCTTGTCTAATGAAGGTTTTAAGATGAAATTTTGAAAGTCTTTACTATTCAAGCACATAGAATTTAAGTTTTGAAAATCTTTCAAGACCTTATCAGCTTTTTTAGCGTTATTTGACACCTTGTACAATGCTTTAGCATATGTGCCAAGTATTCCATGCCCCTCAAACGATTCAGTGGTAGCACTAGTGGAAAAAGTAAACATATTAGTATTTATGGGTGCTATTTTGCACAAATTAAATGGGCTATTTATGCAAATAACTGATTTATTAAATATACTACGTCGGAGCATATGTGACCCCATGGCATGTAACAACTAGTTATCCATCCATTCATCACATGTCAGGCGCTAGACACTATACATTGCGTTTGTGCGTTGTATATTCTTTAATATTCATTTGATAAGTTTAGGGTATGTGTGTTAGTTTTCAAGTCCAATATATTTTGATAAATACCACGTTCGCCACAATAACGCACGTTCCTCCATTATATCAAATTACTTCTTTTTATGTATATTTCACTCGATCAATATTATTATATTTTGACTATATATGTGCGGAAGCTTTTTATTTTAACGTTTAAAACTAATCATTTTGATTGACCTTTCAGTTCATTATTTTTATGTATGATTAATCTACTATTAAACAAATAAGCAGGTAAATAATTAGATTGCTGGTATGCAGCACACAATTAATTATTGTTATGATAACTGATAGATGACGGCGTATTACTTAACAACAAGTACTGTTGTAAACAAAAATTGAAAAAAGTTAAAATTTTAAAATCTTCATTAAAAAGATGTCGTAAATTCTATCTGGCATCATATAATTAAAAAATTAACTGATCAATTCTTTATAGTTCATCGTCCTTAATATCGTCCAAATTCATACTCATATCGCTGTCAGCACTGGCGTTTCCATCGTTTGTTTCCACTGCCTCACTCAGCTTGCTATTCTTGCTAATAAGGCTATCCAAGGTATCTGATTGGACTTTGATTTTTTCACTCAAAAATTGGTAAGCGGCATTGGAAATTGTCTGTGAATCTTCCAGCATGAAACCACTGGCCAACTTAGCAGTATCATAGATCAACTTGGCGGCATCAGTAAACTCTGGTGATTTCCCAGAGACAGTATGTATCTCTAATAATCTGACAATTAGTGGGTGTTCAGGGTTAACTTGGAACACCTTATTCCGTTGCACCACGCCTTTATCAAACTTGTTTATTGTGTAAGATTTCATTGCCCTTTCCATTTGCGCGCTCATTCCCCACTCAGTAGCTTGTACAGCACAGGGTGAATCTAAAAGCTTGTCATTATACTCAACCCTAGATACATCTTCAAGGACATCTTTTAGGTCCGATTGGAATGACTTAAATACCTTTTTGTAAATATCATGTCTCTCCTTATCTGCATCGCCAAGGTCAAGTTTCCCTTTCTGAATCGACTTAAATTGGAATTCCTTATATGAAGCTGAACGTGAAAGGCATGATTCATCCAATGAGTCAAATAGGAATAGAACATCTATGTCTTTTTTCTTGAAAATTTGTAATTGTGGAATCTTCTCAACTTGACTGTAAGTCTCACCAGACGCGTAGTAAATGATCTTATTATCCCCAACTACTTCTTTAATATATTTATCCAAAGTCAGTTTGCCATCACGGTGCCTCAAACTGTGGAATAACAATAGGTCTAGTATCTTAGCACGATTGGAGTGGTCTTCGTAACATCCAACCTTTAGAGATCCTTGGAAAGATTGCCAAAACTTGCTAAATGTTGTGGTTTCGTTGCTATCAGTATTAGATTCATCTTCAGATTTCAGCTGGCTAATCTTATCTAACACCTTCCTAACTATCTTCTTGGATACCACACTCAGTGTCTTATTGTGCTGAATTGTCTCCCTGGAAATATTCAAAGACATATCCTCGCAGTCTACAATACCATAGAGGTTGAACAAATATCGTGGGATGAAATTTGGTAGGTCGACAGATACCAGAACTCGTTTAATATAAAGTTTGACATTGTGTGATTGCTTTGAGTAGTCGAGGAATTCGCTAGGCGGTCTACCTGGAATAAATAATAGTGCCTTAAATTCAACATCTCCTTCCCCTCTAAAATGAATTGTGGTCAGTGGATCCTGGGAGTCCCCAGAGATTGCCTTATAGAAATTTTTATACTCATCATCAGTCACTTCCTTTGGTGGCCTTAACCAAAGCGGCTGTTTATCATTCAAGTGGTGCCACTTATTAGTTTCATCTTCACTGGACAATTTAGATTCATTGGCAGAACCATCGGAGTTTATAATGCTTACTTGTTCTGGGTTTAGATTCAAGCCGTCAATTGAGAGGTTGGGCTGAGAACTTGGTTTACCATACAAGAATATTTGGTGTGGGATAAAGCTATTGTATTTATTAATCAATGTTTTGAGCTTATCGAAATTTAGGTACTCCTTGGAATCTTCTTTGAGAAATAGTGTGACACGAGTGCCACGAGGGATTGTGTTACCTTTAGGATCCTTGTAAATTTTGTAAGAGTGGTCAGAAGTGGATGATTCCCAAATATACTGATCGTGACCATGTCTATATATGTGATGTTATATGTGGGATTCAAATTTTTGTAAAAATGTCTAAAGTAGTAATAAAAAATCACAACAAATTATAAGTGGATGTGAGAAGTGTAAGTAAAGTTAAGATATTATTTATTTGTAAATTGAATAAAATTTGTCTGTTAGCACTTTTTTAAAATAACATTAAAAATTATAAAATGTCCATAAGTCCAATACATAAATAAGAAAAAAAAATGCGTGAACCTAATTTTTTATTTAAAAAATCAATAAATACTCACCTTTTGGACTGAACCACGACCCTATCGGCGACCAAAAATGCCGAATAAAATCCAACGCCAAACTGACCAATCAAATTAGCATTAGCATTTTCTTTCATGGCATTCAAAAAATTCTTAGTACCTGACTTTGCAATGGTACCCAAATTAGTCATCATATCATCCTTTGACATACCAATTCCACTGTCAAAAATGGACAGTGTTGTATCGTCAAAAGACACTCGTATGTTTAGGTTGTGAGACGGTTCATTTGATTCTATCTCATTTAACCTCGCCTTCTCTAAGGCATCGGATGCATTAGAAATTAATTCCCTAATAAATATCTCCTTGTTAGTGTATATGGAATTGACAATAATATCTAACAGTCTAGTTACTTCGGTTTGATATGCAAAACTTTCACTAGATTCAGCAGCCGAATCCAACTCGCTGAGTGACAGGCGAGATTCGATATCATTGTCAGTGAATTGATCAAACTCAGACAATTTTGTATCCTGACATCCTATTGGAGGCGTTACTAGTATACACAAAATTGATATAATACTAAAAATGTGTCTATTCATTATATAACACACCCCACAGGGAGGCTGTTTTTTGAATCAACATCACTTGTTGACTATCTTCTATTATACATGGTAGCTTTTGTAATTCAAAAAGTTCATTATAAATGCTAAGCAAGGGTTTAAGTTGTTCTACGTCGTGTGATTTCCAAATGTCGAGAATTTGACTCTTGAAACACTGGTCAAATTTATCGTAGTCCAATAGTTCAATGGTGTGTCTCGGATATAGGTCCTGTAAATCAACTAATATACAATGCAAAGCCATTTTTATCAATTTCAACCGTTTCTGGGCAGAATCTTTGGGTGTTTCCTTCATCAATTTTTCTAGTAGATCGTGATTGCTCCACTTGTTAAGGGCGTCCAATGTACCTGATATGGATAGATTTTGTATAGTTTTAACGCTGTGCTGTTCGAGGTGTATTCGAGGTTGCTTTTTGGTCTTGTTCAAGTTATCTATTCTACATTGCACTGCTTTCTTGTAGGCTTCATCGGAGCCATATTTCTTAACGCTAAAACTACGATGCTTAACTTTGCCATCTTGCATATAATGGGCCACCCAGTTCTGTCGTTGCTCTTGGAAACTGACTCCCACGATCTTAGGCCGATTATCCATGGAAACTATCACATATATCGTGACTAATACCCTATGATATCAAATCCCACCTATATGTAATGACGATTTATACCATGCTACGGATAATATGCCTATGGGGTCTACATACATATATAAGTACAATTGCTTATTAATTTAACTATACTACATATAATAGAATTGTGACAAGAATCACAGCTGGTATGCTTTGTACTATTATTTCCGCCAACAACATCTATGGCTGCTACAGGGCAAGTGATGCTGATGTGGATTGTTTCCTAAAAACCCATAAAAATGACCTGATTTGGTACAATAAACTGGAAGATGTAGAGTGCAATCTCATATTTCAACTAAAATCCACCGCCACTATCAAGAATCTCAAAATTCACAATATATCAAGCAACGAAGTTTTGCCCAAAAGCATATACAATGGTATCTCATATATGACACTGAGATATGATGTGTTATTTGGATATAGCAAGTTAATACCGGAAATTGTTGGAAATTTTGACATTAAAAAATCCCTGGATATGCCAAAAATACAAACTGACCTATCTCCTCCCTACCTAGTAGTACATATAGCAGACGTCGTTACATATTGTTTGTATACTGAAAGCGAATGTAAATTTATGGGCGATTCACCCATTGGTATCAAATTTATCAGGAACCTTATCGACTATGATACTCTAAATATCGATAAAATGTTGAACATAGGTGATAATTCTACCGTTGATTTCCTGATATCGGATATATACAAGGATGGTTATGATTCAGTAGGTCTGCCAAAAAATTGCATAGCAGCATCACTAGCAAAGGCAAGCTGCGCCGAATATTGTGCAAAGGAAGATCTGTTCAAAAGTTTGATAATTGCATTCGCCTTTGACATAACCCACCATGCAATCATTTACGCCCAAATGAATGGTCTAGATACCATAGCATATTTAGGTGATTTGGTAAATGTTGAAAATGTGTGTAAAATAATACACTTTGCTGCAATGTTTAGGTCTTCCATGGGTGTAAATTCTGCGTTTTTCAAATACCCGCAATACATCGCACCCCTAGGCATGGCAGAAATTGGTGAGACTAACTGAACGAAATGAGATTAGTTAATCTGTAGACAAGTATAGCATTATTACTGCTTTCAATCAATTAGTTATTAATTGTATAGAAATAATTCAAAATCGCACCTTATGCATTGGATAGTTAAATTTTGGAAAGTCGATATAGGTTTGTTACGTATATTGTACAGTATTTTACATTGTTATTATTAGGTACTTTTACTTTATAAATTAATCAATTTATATGAGTAATCAACTCTTTTTTACAAGCTTAGCCACATATTCCGCACGTCTATGAAAGTCATTTGGCGATCGGGACTTGATAAACCAGTTGAACTTCCAACGGGGATCATTTTTAGCATATTCTGCAAATTTGTTCCACCTTCCATAATCAGTAATTGTCAACATATTAAGAATCCACCTATCCTCTTCATCGGTATAAACGCTCTTCCCCTTTCCAATCAAAGATATTGTGCCAGTTAAATATGCCGTTTTAACCTTCTCTACAGCCACCTAAAAAATATTTTTATTAATTACCTTGTGAATCGCCTTTTTCTTTGCAACAAGGGCATCCCCAGTCTCAATCCTTTTGATGAATTTTTGCCAGTCTGCAATTTGAGTGTAGCACTCCCAAAATTTATCCCTGTATGCCTTGACCTGTTCAACAGTTTTACATTCCACCACTGATGAAATGCCCTCAATGTCATCCCGCCCAAATTGTTCGTTACCCCTACATTAGTACATGTTACCTAATGAAATTAAGAAAATCACGGCGGGACCAATTTCCAAAACCTTGTGATATAAGCTGTTCCTTGAGCTTTCTTTCCTCCTCTAGACCCTCAGTTGAACCGGTGGCATTGTGACGTTCCAATTCTATGTTGTGTAATGTTAGTATGCGATCACGATCGTAAAATTGCCAGTCCTACATAACAAATATAATGATAATAATAACTGAAATAGTGGATCAGTAAGTTTTCATATATTATTTATAGGCTCATTTATGCATAAATATATTTAGTGAACAATAGGTTGATATAGATGGTCCACGTTCCAATTCCTATTGATATAACCACTGCTGTCTAACTATTGTCCATTATACAACCAAATAAATAAGATTGTCGGTTAGTTATGTAAAATAAATGTCATAATCCATAGTCTAACTTTATAGTCTAATGCTGTCATTTAGTAATACCCATAAATATTCATAAGAAGTTACACAACATTACTCAAATTTTATGTATATATAGTTATTTGTAAAGAATTTATGCGTTAAACAAGCAATATAATCATTCTCAATATGTTCCGTCCACTTGCTAATTGTAAATATTATTAATATGTTTTTACCTGCATATGTGGTAATTTTAGGGGAGTATGTACAACTGTATGTTTTGGAGGCATATACATCCCAGTATTGTCAGAACTTTGATCATTAGAGTCTTCACCCCACTCCTCATCAAAAAACTTAAGTCTTTGTCTCAATCTCCTAGCCTCACGCGTCCTTCCAGCATGCTGAGATTCCTGTAGCGCCTTAGACTCCTGCACAATGTTGTTCCAAGCCTCTTTGTCTTTGCTATAGTTAATCCCCTCAAATTCATACAATGAGTGTTGTGTAGTAGCGCTAAAATCCAAAAGAGCCTTTTTAACGTGTGTTTGTAATTTGCTATTCAGTTTGGCAGCCTGTTCAGCACCCCTTGAAAGGATTGCATCCAAGTCATGATCGGTAATCTCATCGGTATCAGCCTTGAAAATATGGTCAGCTCCAAATTGAACCATAGCCAATAGTTCACTTGCACCCACTCGGCCCGATTTGCCCTGTTTTGAATGGCTTAATCTTCCTTGTTGAATGACTGCTGAATCCAATTGTAGCTTAAGTGTAGCACGCTCAATGACCTTTTCCTCAATTGTATGTTCATGAACCAATCTATATACGCTAACTGGTCTAGTTTGTCCGATCCTGTGTGCCCTAGATAATTAATCACCATTTACCTATCAACGGCCTGAAGATCAACCTGTGGATTCCAATCTGAATCATATAGTACTACTACATTTGCCGAGGCTAAGTTAATACCTAACCCTCCAGCTCTAGTGGAGAGAAGGAATAAGAAAACAGTACTGCCTTCCTTATTGTATTCTGAAATTTGGTAATCACGATCATGCGTTTCAGTGTTACCATCAATTCGAAAGTAACTATAACCTCTCATTCTGCAATAGTCTTCAAGTATATCCAGCATCCTGGTCATTTGGCTAAACAACAAGGCTCTGGATCCTTCTTCGTATAAACGGGATAAAAGTTTATCCAACACTTTTAGTTTGCCAGCCGCTTCAACCAGATGTTCACCAAAAGGGTCTAGATTGCGATTCTCATAACCTTCGAACAAATATGGGTGATTGCATGCTTTTCGTAATTGCATTGCTAAATTTAATAACTGTACATTAGATGTCGGGTTTTGTGAGTTAAGGTTTATATATTCATTACCATTATCATGGGATACGTCTAATGCATTTTTTCTTAGTAAATCTTGATATAGTCTTTTTTGGATACCCCTAAGGGGTATCATTAGCAACATCTCGTTTTTAGAAGGCATATCTTGCAGTACATCTTTCTTAGCCCTTCTCAGCATAAAAGGTCTCAGTATAGCATGTAATCGCTTAACAATCTCCAAATTGTGCTTCTCTCTATCTTCATTTTGCATGCTTTCTGCAGCTGTAAAATTAAACATTTCTTCGAATTCCTCACTAGAGGAAAAAATCTCGGGAAACAAAAAATTCAAGAGAGCCCAAAGTTCTTTTAAATTGTTTTGCAATGGAGTTCCCGTGATCAATAATCGGTATTCCGTGCTTAGTGACCTAACAACAACACTCAACTTCGATAATTCATTCTTAATCCTATGTGCTTCATCGATTATTATATAGTTCCAAGAAATTCGATTCAACGGTCCCTTAGCCTTACAGCATGTTTCATAACTAGTAACGAATACGTTGTACTTGGTTGGATCTAGTTCAGTTGCTATCATTTGAGACCGCTCTTCCCTATTACCCAAAAATTTCAAACAACGAAGTGAAGGGCAAAAACGTTTAAGCTCGTTCATCCAATTGCCTATAGTGGATTTTGGGGCTAGTATCAAATGCGGACCTTCTATGCCTCTGGATTCCTTTAGAAAGGCTAGTAGAGAAATTGTCTGGAAAGTTTTGCCCAAACCCATTTCATCAGCCAGGATGCCATTAAGACCACTATCATATAATCCTACTAGCCATTTAAGCCCTTCTAATTGATAAGGCTTAGTTTTCCCTATAATTATTGACGGTTGTTTGATATTTTTACCATCCGAAGACGAAATGCGTTCCCGTTTTCGCTTAACACCAGATTTTAAACCATCACCATTACTCCCCTTAACTAGAAGTTCGCGTACATAGCGTTCACCATTTTGTAGCAGCTTTTGGAGAGTAATAGGACCGTCAATCTCAATGTCCATTACTGATGGGGCGCGCTCACAATATTCAATTTCTTAATCTGAGGCTAAAGTTCGTTACTCGTTTCATAAATCGATTAACTTTGGTACACATTAGTATGAAGATTAATATTGTACATAATCACTGCAAAATATACATTACTTTGTGTCATTAAATTAATTACTACTACTAGATGCCTTGCTATTGTCATTATTGATGGTTATATTATTCTTATTATAGTGATTTTTAGTTGATGAAAGTTTAATTATTTACTTTAATAGCATTTATTTTGACTAAAAATATAATAAATTCAAATTTTTACCACAAAAATTAACTCAGTATATAAATATGTAGTTATTATGTTTGCGTTGGATGAAAAGGGATAATTTCATGTTTTTATAATTATTTCAATAATATATTTCGATTTGTGAAGTGGAAATCTTACACATCTATCCGCCTACCCATGGAAGTCTATCCATGGTGTCTATTTAATGCTAAATTATTTCTAATACGAAATCGCATATATTAAATATTAGTGGATAATAAAAATTAAGATTGGGGATTAGAAGACGTAATTTCGGATTTTCATTAACTATATTACGTGAATTCCTCCTTTAATATATAATTGCCCAATGAATTAATGTTCCTTATAGTAACCAAATGTCGCAAACTTAACTGGCTAGTGTTACTTCCAACAACTACATAGCGATCCCGTTCAGTGTGATAAAAGTGGATTTTATCTCCTTCACTCATATAACTTTTGGATCCTATTTGTATAATATCCAAATCGTCAAATTTGAGCGTAGGTGGGAATAATGGCAGAAGCGATGGTACGTTAACATATTCAGTGAATCTATCTAAATTTACATTTAAAGTGCTGGAAGTTTTTAGATATAATAGTACGTCCAACAGCATTCTTTGCTCAGATATAGTTAGAGCCCATACCCAATTGTTAAGTGTTTCCAGTGCATGGTTACACATACCACTTAATGTACTGCGATCAGCTTCAGTTAAAACCCCACCATTGCTCCACTTAACTTCCGAAAACACGCACATCTGTAGACATTGTAGGACAGATGTAGGTGTATGGAGATGGTGGATTAACTTTGATAGTCTATGTGCCTGTTGCATCTAAATTATCTATATTGTACCAATTCCGTTTTATGTGATTCATCTAATATCTGAACCAATAATAATAGCTGAAATGGTAGAGACTCATCAGATATAAGATTGAGTTTTACATTTAAATTGCTAATAGACAATCGGTAGTAGTTCAACCATAATGATATTTGTATTAACATATCTGGGTTATCGCCAATACACTTTTCTATGTCGCCCCTAAATAAACTATTGATTACCTAAAGTAGTCAAAATCAGTGCATCCAATACGATTAAATGCAGAAAGTAATTTAATTTTACTTTTAATGGAAATATCTTTGTTATTACGCATTAAAGAAACTACTGCATTTTGCAACTCTTCATTTTTTATACCGTGTCTACTGAATGCTTCAAATGTACTAAATAATAAGTGATATACCTATATAAATGGTGGTTATTTTGGGTTAAAATAGCTTGAGCTGCCAGTAAATTGATTGTCTTTTCATTATGTACAAGTAATTGTGATAACGAAGAGATGGCGAAACTCAATTCATTTTCTATGTCTTGAATTTTAAGTTCCAAATTAGCAATCAAAGGTTCTATGGCCTGTGTTAAATTGATTAGTATTACCCCTGGGTGGCAAATGTTAAGTCTACTAAAAATGGTAAGTAAATCAAGTATTCGCTTTGAAGAAGGAGGATTTATCGGTAGCAAATCTTCAATCCTCCCTATCACTGAGGATAAAATAGCTTCATTTGAATACCTAAGCTTATAGAAAGAGTTAAGCCCCTAAAATTAACTGTAATAATTACCTTCAAAAGTTGCAAGGGATAAAGACGGTCGGAGGCTTCAAAAAAAGTTTCCGATGCATCTTCCAACAGATTTATGTCAGTAATACGTCGAATTGCCTAAGTTACGAGTCATTCAACCATATGTTGCAGGGTTTTGATAATTTTATCAGGACCATGACTGCGTACATTAAGAAATTCTGGTAAAATAGGGATGTGTATCCAGGGATTCCTACTCATTGTGCCAAAATTGTAGTATTGCTAATTTGCAATGGTGATATACGATAAATATGATGTAAATTTTAGGCGTTAATAAATAATTTACATCATAAGATGTCTGATATTATAATTAAATATGTTGGTAATCACATATTCTTATTAGCTTATAGGATGAAGGACGGTGATGATGGGTGGAGATATGTAATAGCTTCTAAGAATCGTCATGTTAGGGGTGATATATCCACTTGGGGTAATTACTCAAACAATAAAAAATTTGACAAAAATTTGTTGCCTGAAACTACACCAGCTAATGTTGACATTGACAAAGTTGTTGGAAACATAGATTCAATAGTGTCTACCATAAAATCTTCAACATTTTACAGCTTCTTAAGTGAAGCTTTACATAAAGTTGTTTCTAAAAACTTGAAAATGATAGTTCTGGGTTGTGCTAGTCCTACTTGCGGCCCATTTATCACTAATTGCAAATGCCAATGGGCACTGGCCAAATTATTGACAGTTGACAGTAATCATTTATTTAAAATAATATCGGTCGAAATTTTTGATCCGTTAATGAGCGATACTGATTATCAAATTTGGCAGCGATTAATCGAATTTCCTAACACAACAGCCGAAACTGATTGGACACTGCTAATCATGCCTCACTGCGAAGTGGACCTTTATCGCACTGTACTTGAATCATTGTCGCATAAATTAGACATTATTGAATCTGCAAAGCAATTGGCAAGCGGAAGCTATGTTTTCAGAAATATTGCAAAACTTAGTAATGTAATACTGCTGTCTAATACCCTATCCAATTGTGATAGTTTGGATTTAAATACAGAAATTACTGAGATTAAGTTGCCAAAATTCGATCCCTACCCCAACGCCTTCAATGACTTATACCTTATTACCATCGACACCTAATATTTCGTAGAATTAAATCAATCGGGGTTTCAATTTTATAATTATTAGTGAAAAAATTAGTAATATATGTACCCGTGCATTGTTATAATTGGTTGTAAAGTTTAAATATCTTCAATGTAATTTACGAGTAAAGGTCGTCCTCATCCTCGTCTATCAAGTCCATCCCACTACCTTGTGTTTCATCTGGCCAATCAATGTCAATATCGTCGTCATTAACCTGCGACTTGTACAGTGGATCAAACTTTGACCTAAAGTTATCAAATTTCGCCAAATCAGAACTAGTGACTGATCTCCTAGCCGCTGCTAACCCCTCTGAAAAATGTTTACGCTTGATTTCATATTTAAACTCAGGGAAGTCAGGGTTACCCGAAGCCTTCTGCATCTCCTCAACCCCTATTGCCTCCCTTATGGCTGCCCTTGCTGCCCGTTGACACATTTCGGCCAAATCTGCCCCTGAAAATCCTGAAGTCTTTTGGGCCAAAAAGGAAATGGGTACATTGGACGCCACTGGTGATTTTCTTAGCAACGCCTGAAGAATTGACACTCTAGCTGCATGATCGGGTAGTGGAATGTATATCAATTGATCCAATCGTCCGGGACGTAGCAGCGCTTCATCTAACAGGTTGGGACGATTGGTTGCTCCTATAAAGAAGAGGTTCTTCTTTGGGCCCACGCCGTCAATTTCCGTAAGTAACTGATTCATGACCCTGTCCCCAGCACCGTTAGCATCTCCAACGTTATTTCCTCTGGCAGAACCAATGGAATCAAGCTCGTCGAAGAATAACACGCAAGGGGCGGATGAGCGGGCCTATATATTAGTATAGTAATTACATGCAGAAAACACGAATTTAAGCTTATGGCTTGGGTAAAATAATAGTAAAGTGAAATAAAAAGTATTCAACTTAAAATAGAGCACAAAGTAACGTACCTTATCAAAAACCTCCCTAACATTGGCCTCCGATTCTCCGAACCACATCGTCAATAACTCAGGTCCTAAGTTAATGAAACAAAATGCAAAATGCTATGTTTCAAATGTATTTAGTTCATAAATTGATATGAACAAATCGATAAGCCACAAAGCCTAACAATAATCAATATTTCTCAATCAGCCCAATCGCTGATGCTCAAGAAATATTCTACACAAAGAAAATGCATACCTTTAATGGAAATGAAATTAGCTGAACATTCTGATGCCACTGCCTTTGCTAGCAATGTTTTTCCGCATCCAGGCGGCCCATAAAAAAGTACTCCCCTACTGGGCGACATGCCAAACTTTTCGAACTTCTCTGGGTGCTCAATAGGGTACAAAATCATCTCCCTCAAACTCGTTTTAACTGACTCCAATCCACCAATATCATCCCATTTGACATTTGGAATCTCAACAACTGTTTCTCTCAATGAAGATGGGTTGCATGTATTTAGAGCCGCAGTTAAATGATCCTGTGTAACTGACATTGAATCTAGCACGGTTGTGTCAATAGTGTCATCTTCAAGATCAATCATATCCATTTTCTCTCTTATACAAGATAGAGCTGATTCGGTACACAATTGTGCTAAGTCTGCCCCTACAAAACCATGCGTATTAGCAGCTAATTCATTGAGCTTTACATTTGGTGCCAGCTTCATGTTTCTGGTATGAATGCGTAGAATTTCTAATCTGCCATTATCATCAGGGACTCCAATGTCTATTTCTCGGTCAAAACGTCCAAATCGTCTAAGCGCTGGGTCTATCGAATTTTGTCTATTCGTGGCTCCTAGTACTACAACTTGGCCTCTACCCTTCAACCCATCCATCAAAGTCAGCAATTGGGAAACTACGCGTCTCTCTACTTCCCCATTTGTCTTTTCTCTTTTAGGGGCGATACTGTCAATTTCGTCTATGAATATTATGGACGGTGCATTCTTTTCTGCTTCAGCGAAAGCACGTCTCAAATTGGACTCAGCCTCCCCGGCCATTTTGCTCATTACTTCGGGGCCATTTATTAGGAAGAAAAAGGCACCAGTTTCATTGGCCACTGCACGCGCAATTAGAGTTTTCCCGCTGCCAGGGGGGCCATATAACAACACTCCCCTTGGTGGTTTGACGCCTAATGTTTTGAAGAGCGTGGGATGGCGCAGTGGTAATTCTATCATCTCACGAATCTGGGCCATTTGCTTCTTACATCCGCCAATATCATCATAACCCACGTCGTCTAGGCGATCCTCTTCTTCACGCTTTACAGGGTCACCCTAAGTGAAAATTGAAATAGTGGATCAGTAAGTTTTCATATATTATTTATAGGCTCATTTATGCATAAATATATTTAGTGAACAATAGGTTGATATAGATGGTCCACGTTCCAATTCCTATTGATATAACCACTGCTGTCTAACTATTGTCCATTATACAACCAAATAAATAAGATTGTCGGTTAGTTATGTAAAATAAATGTCATAATCCATAGTCTAACTTTATAGTCTAGTGCTGTCATTTAGTAATACCCATAAATATTCATAAGAAGTTACACAACATTACTCAAATTTTATGTATATATAGTTATATAGTGATATGAATTGAGTGTAATTTTATGGCCATTTTGATATGTGGAGCTTGTGGTAATGATTTTATCTGCAAGAAATTGTTTCATATAATATAGTTAGGATAATTACCTCGTGAAATATTACTGTATCTGGAGCAACGATGCAATATTCCCCAGGTTCAACCTCAATAATCTTAAACTCCACCGCCTTAAATCCTCCACGCACCAAAAAATAATCTCCCTTCTTCACAGGCCTATAAGATTCCATGAAATAAGGCTTCAAATAAATGTCAAACAACGATCCCCTAGACAGACCTTCAATGGTATCATCGATTGGCAAGACTTGTATTCGTTTACCGTAAGGAACATCAGCGCAGGGGTTAATTCTAACGTAGTCTCCCAGCATAACCCTTAGATTCTTCCTTACTGTCTTGTTAAGTCTGGCCTTGCATTCATCCAATTCCTTATCTGCCAATACAATACAAACAGTGGAATGTCGTTTCTTTCCCCTGAGCATAACTGTATCCCCCCTAAATAGGCCCAATTCCTCAATCCTATTGGGATGAAGTGCCACTATTGAGTTGTCATCATTCAAGGCTTCCTCAACAAGTAGGCGATTCAAATTCTTCTTCCTCGCCTGAACCACAGCGGATTGGGCACTTACATTCTCATCAATTGCAATGTCACTGTTTCCACTCATGTCAAACAAAACCGAATATAGGCATCTAGTGGTGGGTCATGTGATAAATGTTATTAATGTCCCCACACGAATATTCAGCATATCTTACACCAAGTTCAACCTACACACTTTTATCTACAGCACGATTGTGCCATGGGCTCAGTGTGTTCGGGTATTTGCAAACCGCGTTCTGGTGGTAAGAACCTCCAATGCAACGTATTTTCCAATACAGAACTTAACAATTTACACAATCATAACTCCAAAAGATCATCTAAATCTACGCTCATTTCACCCGCTAAATCATATAGTAAAGATAGTGACATAAGCACAAGTAGTTCTGTAGTTTTTCGGCTTGAAAAAAACAAATTTCTTCCATCAGTTTCCAATAAAAAGTCTATTGTCGATGGATGGATTTCCCAGCGCAATTCAATAGATTCAGATGCGGAACCTTTCCTAATACTAGACACTAGGGTGGCCTTGCTGCTGATTAATTACCTGATGGGACAAGATGTGTTGAATTTGAGGCAGATTTGCCGCGTATGGAGGGATATAATAGATTACACATTGGATATACATTTGGAACATATAATCGCTCAATTCAAGTGTCACTACAAAGGGTTATTAGAACCAGTGTCAAAATTCATAAAGGCTTCACCGATTTACAATAGGCCGAATGAACCAAGGATTGACCTTATAATTACGGCCAAAGTAAGTATAGTTGCGCAGTCTTTATTTATGATTATATCTGTGCATTTGACATAGGTAATTGGAGGAGTGGGCATGATTAATAATATCGGATATAAATTTAAGTACAAAGGCAAAACCCAGTGCTACGGAGAGCAATTTCATTTTCAATCCCTAAGGCAGGGGTCAAACAGGATGCTATTTTTTGAACGCGATGAATCGCATGTTTATACGGATGATATTAAGATGCCTGTCATAGCCGGAGTACATCAATTTTGTGTGGGCGATTTTCTCCAAATACCAATTAATCTCCACAACGCCTACAGTACAGTAGATATGCCTAGTATTGAAGTTATGCCATGCAGGCAATCAGTCTGCTCTGTACGGCAAATGGAGACTTGCCACATCGATTCCATGTATGACGAAAACTGGGAGCAAATAACTCAAACTAGCGATAAGCCTCAAAAGTTAATTGATATAATGAATAAGATCAATAGTTTGCTCAAGGATAATAATAAACTGATGATTTTGTCGGCTGATCACGCCGGATATGATGTGGCCACTATTAGACTTAGATTGATAGCTGTTGAATCGGGTAAGTCAGTTTTAATCATTCATTTATAACTGTTCTGAGGAGCTTAATATAGGTAAAATTTGCGAAGAATTGGGGAGATATGTAGCGCAGGGGATAGAAGTATTTCCTGCAAAGGCTCCAATTACTGGCATACTAACAAGGAAAGGATTGACTCAAGATTTGTACACTACTACTCAACTAAGAATGGTAAGTTGTTGGATAACGTAGGGCGATATAATTAACTTTTATCTTCAAACAGTGGGAGCAGGGCCCGAAGATCCCACTTGTGCTGAACCTTCATAACCAGCTTTTGTTTGTTCATTTCTTATCATAATTTGAGATTTGTACATTAGCATTTTTTAACCAGAAATTTATCGTAACAATATTAAATTTTTTTAGTCCTCCACACAACAAATTAGTTGCAATCTTCCTAGAGTCTTCTTGACTGATCATAATAGCGTTGTTTTGCGATTTAATGTGTGTTGTGCAATTGTCAATAATTTTGCCCAATTCACTAATGTATGTTGGATATACCACTGGAGGGTAATCAACAGAATCAATACCATCGAGTTGTAACTCAATATACCTATCTTGTGCTGCAAGATATAACGTAGAAATGTCGGTAATAATCTGTGATAGTGCTGATATTTCTTGTTTAGATATAGCGTCAACTAGTGCGTGGATGGTGTCCTCAATCAGACTGCCTGTGAGGGGGTGTTTGACGGTGAAAATTTTGCAAATATGACCCAAATCATTAATATTTAAAGTTCCGATTGATTCTCTAATGGAAGAAGCAAGTGATTTGGCCAGTCTGATACCTGGGACATGTTGTTGGATTATTGGCTTGGTGAATTTGGCAGTGGTTACTCTCTTCAATTTTTTAAGTCCCGCCTTTTCATATCTCTCTGCACTGAGTGATAATTTTCTCACTCTATTATTAGACGGTCTGTTACTCGAAATTTTTTGCATATACTAAAGTTTGCTGTTTGATTATCTGTTGTAATAGATTCATTGTCCCCCTAGGTAATCAATAATCTTACGAGAATTATTTTGACCTTAGCTTGGACAGGAAGGCTGAGGATTAGGCTGCGGTAGTCCCTGTTATCATCAGTTTTCTAAGTAAACAATTTAACACCTCTAAGGTGCCAAAAAAGGCGTTTTCTAGAGGATTTATGTAATTAATAAAGAGTTGTCTGTCTCGGTAATTATGTGTATAACATATATTGAACACTGTCAGTGCGTCCTATGTAAAATGTAAATTACAGACGTAGATAGGGTAGTTTTTTTTAAAGAATTAACTATGGTGTAAAAATCCTCATTTGGAGTTAATTTGGCTAGGTTTTTAACCAAATCTCCACTATGTGTCACTAAATTCCTATACACTACACTAGACATGACGACACTACACAGCTCGTTTTACTATGTAATATAACTTTTTTCAACAAAAATGATCAAATAAACCGAGTTTAAGAAATGTATCCAAATAATTTGAATGATATCATCTTGAAATGCCTTTCTGATGACGAAATTATTCGCTCCAACGCATATGCACAGCTATGTCATCTAGAAAATGAGTCCAATTTTGCATACCAGCTTTTTCAACTATATATAAACTCCTCTGATTACATAAAACAAGTGGCATTGTTGGCCTGTATCAATGCCTTGTCTAGAAACATTTACAAATCTGATCTCTCTGGCTTCAAGAGTAACCTTCCCAATCTTATCTTCAAATTTAATATCACTAGACATAATTTAGCAGAAGCAAAACACTTGAGTGTGCTTATGCGTAAAATTGTACGGTATGAATACCCACAAAAGTGGCCAGAACTCTTAAATTTGCAAATTGAATCATTGCAGAATGTAAGCAATATGTTAAACAACGTTGAGGAAACTTGTAATTCGATAATTTGCAATTTGAGCTCTGTAAAAACTTGTGTTTTTCTGTCCAATTACGTGATCAAGGAACAAGTGTCCAAAAGATTACTTCGTGACCGTAATGAAATGTACAAAATTACCCAAGCTTTATTCCCATTGGTCAGCGGCATTTGGTACAAGTTTAATGATCATCTATCACAAATATCAATCGCTGCACAAAATAATTATGGAGATAATGCCAATTTGGAACTGATTAATTCAATGTATCAGACATCATCATTGATGGATTCATTGCTGCTGCGGTTGCTATACTATGGGAAAAGGACGCCTTACTTGGATGGAACTATCATCACACTAATATCCGCTATTTTAAACAAGACAATTAACCTGTTTAAATTAAAATTCCAATGCGAATTTTTGTACAAAAACATACAAAAGTTGCTAAAATTCATAACCCATCTTATTGAACATGAGCCACTATTATTTGCATTGATAGACTTGGATACTTTTTTATTTTCATTGGTGAATTATTTGACAGTAATAAATGGTAGTGACTATTACGAGCATACTTCCACAATAAATAATGGATTAGCACTTATTAATGGCATTTTTGGCTCATTTGTCTTCAACCAAGAGCCTACTGGTCACGATTTTATCGTCAACATTGAAGACATAAACCCTTCCGTTTATAGTGATTCTATAAAAATACTTAAGAATCAATGCAGCCTACGCTTGCAGCTCCATTTTCGAAATGGAGGATTAACAAAGTATATATTGTGGTTACTAAACAATTTTATCATACTTAAGGAGAGAGACTTGGAGGTTTGGAATAATGAAATGTCGGAATCATTTAGCTCACTCGATTATTTGCCACAATCCATAATATCCAACAATGCTGCTTCAATCATTACTTCAATTTGTTCGTTCAAACAAAATGTGTGCCATGTTACCAATATTGTTGCGAGTGAAATTGCTAAATGTTCATTAGATAATCATTTACATCTGGAAGCGATCTTACATTTGATCAGTTCATCGGTTAAGATGATCGCCAAACATTTTGAACACCATAAAATGTTGGATATACTACAGCAAATATTGCTAAATGAAACCCCATTGTATTTGAAGCTCCGATCATTAAACGTACTGAACAATATAGTAAAGAATTACATCTATTCAGAAGAGCAAGGGCTAGTAGTATTAAATATCCTAATCCTCTGCCTAAGCTATAGTGGACCAATGCATCAGGTGGTAAGAATTGCATGTTTGTCTCCAGTGTATAATTTCTATGTCAAGACCAACGAATGTTATTACTGGCAAGCAATAGATGCTAGCGGCATGGATCCCTCCAGTAGAATCATCCAATTGGTAATGAATCTATTTACTACCGTTACATATCCCATGGTTCGAACTAAATGCATGAACCTAGTTTGTAAATTAGCTACTGAATTGGATGTGTACAATAGTGATTCTTCTACCTATCAATTTGCGAATTTGTTAGAGAACATTTTGGACATTTATAAGCAAAGTAATTGGGAGGTGAGGGAATCTATTCTACACCTATCTCTATCATTGATTAATTCATTCGATTCTTATAAATGTTACATATCCAGTATGAATAATCTCTGGATATATAAATTCGTGGTGGAGGTATGCAAGTGTTTATTTAGGTTGTTCTGAATACGATGGATTTCACTATGAGCGTTGGGAATAGATTTATCAAGCATGCAGAATATCAAGAATTATTCCACTCTGTTTGGGTCTCTTTACTGCGTATTTTGCCCAATAAACTAGTAAATATTGATTTTATTGTGGTATGTTTAATTTCAATTAGATTGATAAAATATTTTCGGTGTTCGATAAAATTATCACTAAGAACTATGATTTTGTAAATCAGCCATCTCATTTTCATGATGTGGTGCTTGAGTACTTATCGCTAACGGTATGTCTATTTGAAGAATGTGCCCTAAACCCAAATAATCAAATAACAATGGTGGCCCAAAGAATACAATTGTCACATCTATTTAGTCTCATTGTGAAGCTAGTATCCAACAACATATTGGTCAATAAATTATTAGTACTGGTATATTTTATGCCAAGCTGCGAATTAACTGAGTTTCACCAATTTCCCCAGCAATTAATAGTCAATTTATGGCGTGATATGTATACAACCGACCGCTATACTACCACAATCAATGCTGATAGTTGTTCTACAATGGAATTGTTCTTGCCTCCCATCGTGTCCTATTACAATCGCTCACCAGATATTTTTGACAAATTTCTGGCTAATATTGTAAGTGGAATGGGTAATCCAAAGGAGAGATTAGTATGCTTACTGAATTTTATTGAGAAGGAGAGATCACGAGATACTAGGTTGTATGGATGTTTGATAGCACAGAAGATTACCAAAATTATAGCCAAAATATATCCTACACTTGTAGATCATCAACAAATTATAGCCAAACTTGGCGAATCTGTAAAGATTTTGATGGGTATGTACAAAGAGTGTGAGGGTGCGGGTAAAACATTTATATCAAAACAGTGTACCTACTCTATCGGCAATAGAACATCCAGGAGCGATATCGATGATATTAAAATGCCAATATCCTACAGAGTACACAACCTAATGGATAGGTTATATATTAACATCATGGAAAAAGTCATTTAAAACTTAAAATTTTAATGAGAAATGCTCATGACTCGTATAATAGGTTAATTTTATCCCCTGATTATTATAAGATATCAATTGGCAACAATATAGTTGTTATATAGATAATTAGTGATAGTATATTTGACAGTTTATGTTATTTAATATTTAATAAGGGGGTTTTTAAAGGTGTTTAGATACGATTAAAATTCAGTTAAACAGTATATGATAATAATAATAATAATAATACAAAAGTTGGAACAATGCTGCTGTGCGTGTGTATTTTAATTCATTTATTAGTTATTGAACCATATTATTATCCAGTAATTAGACATGTGACAAATATTTTGTATTGATTTATTTTCACATAATTTTTAATAATTGATTGAAACCAATAATCCTACTTTGTAACATATATACTAATATAATAAATATCATAGTTGATTAAATTGTTAAATGTCCAGCCAACTAAGTGGCTAGGTAATCTATTATTATATAATTAGCGATTGATGATGATGGATATATCATGCTGCATTGTTATTCATAACAATAACTTATATGTGAATCTAAACAAGTATATGCATAGGCCAAATAGGTAATGTTATTTTTGTGTATGCCGTTTAGATTTACATAAGATATAATAGTATATATTATTAGTACTGTAGGGTAGTTATCAAAAATTAAATTTTACAGATAAAAGGCCAGATGGCGATGTTTCTCGAGCCATAAAATAATATAACTTCAATACTGCATGGACTATATTATTAGCTGTATTTTGCAATAATCTTGGTTAGTTTACTAACATACAAAAGCCGTACAGGGATTCGTCGGATCATCCTTAAGATTTTAATATCTATTTGCTGGTGACGACTAAATCTTTGAGGGACGCGCTGTTCTTTTCCATACCAAACTTTTTCTCAAAACTTTCGCGAGTAAAAGATTTTGGTGGCACGGTACCAAATCTATCGAACAATTTGGAATATAAATTGAAAATAAATCGAGCGAAAGAGGGACGATATTCCTCTTTCAAACTCATAATGGAGTGTTCATTGATCTTTTCCAATTGAGGCAATAAATGGATGAAGGATTCCCTCAGTGCAACTTTAACGATAGTTTTTAATGCCCCTTTGATGTATTTACGGCCCTAGGAATTAACTAGATGAAATACCTTGGAGTGGATGTGTTTGCCGGCAGATAATAGGGTCTTCTTCAACCGCTTACCCCAAGAAAGATTGACCTTCTCCTCACCGTTGCCAGCAAGTTTTTTACCAGTATCAACGTTCAATTCCTAACATTGGCAATGTGTTACCTCGACAAAACTCAGCATTTGCAATAAAGAGTTATATTGTAAATTGGGATCCATTCCGTATTTTTCGAAAATTTGAATTAAACGGTTTGATAACTTATTCCCTAAAGTAGACTCTAAATGGGTTAATTGGTCCTCAATCAACGAATAAAAGTCTATATCTGCCGTTAGTAGGTCAAAAATTGGCTGCAAAAAGTTTTATATGCAACGCTGAAATAATTACTAAACGCAAAACATATCCATGTAACGGAAAAGGGGTATTTATGTGATGTAGAAGGGTTGGATGATTAATTAGCTTTACATGGGGGTCAATAAGTATTACCTGGATATTTTACGTTCTTATCCAGTACTCTGGCGTAAGTAGAAGCGGATATAAAAATTTGGCATGCAGCTACAACCAAAAGGGATTGTGTAAACTTCATTTTTAGTGATTGATACCGATGTCGCATCAGGTGGAATCTGTGCCGGCAGGTGCGCATAAAACCTATAATTCTACATGCACGAACAATTAACTTCTCTGTATTAATTTCATACAGTAATCTTGAGGGATTTGTCCATCGTTGTTTATGTAGCTAATAAGTGCCAATAATATATCACGTTGTATGTGGGTGTTAACGCCCAAATTTTTGAGCATTTGATCCACATCCGCATCTTTCAACCTTGAATCAAAACCAACCCCAGCAATTAGCTGATATCGTGGGAATAAGATCCCATTTCTTAACTTATTCACAATTTCTTGGCCTGTATAGCATCCCTTTGTCCGTGATATATATAATTCATTATCCAAGTTTATGTCTTGTGGCACCAGTCTTTTGCCATAGGCATATCCTACATCTTCTATTAATTCTAGGTATCTAAGTAGTATTTTGTAGAAATTATGGTTCTCGAAATCGTAATTTTCACGCTCTATGCCTTGTATATCATCATTTTGCGAGAGTATTCTTAATCCGAGTTTCCAGTGTCTAGGATCTTGGTAGTATTCATTGCTGATTTGGGGAAACAAATCATTTGTAGTCGTTATTTTTTGTTCATTTGGTGAAGTTGTTGCGATA
Organism: Babesia microti strain RI; assembly: GCF_000691945.2. Lineage (NCBI taxonomy): Eukaryota > Apicomplexa > Aconoidasida > Piroplasmida > Babesiidae > Babesia > Babesia microti. Next base: position 1,683,652 of record NC_027207.2, read on the forward strand.
AGTGGAGGTAAAAATTGGTATATATTGCGGATGATAGGGGTGATTGATACATTAGATGATAACTTCCGCCTCTAATGTCACTAGTTGTTTACCTTAAATAAATCAATTAAATCCTGATAACTTCTATTACCCACATCTATTAAGTACCCTGATTGCATTTTGATGATGAAACAATCAGCAACGATTTTGCCATGTGGTGTCAAAAATAAACTTGATATTGCCGGGTATTTATTAGCAATTGGTGTTTCTTGGATTAATTTAGTAAGATTGTTGGTCGTTATACCTTGTAAGAAGCTAAATAATTGCGCTTGTTACTGTTCGGTATCGCTTCCATTCAATCTTATGTACGATCTATTTGGTATTTTGCAGACTATATTGTTTTTTACGAGTCTTAGCAGTTTTTCTGTCATTGTTTCCAGCATCCCTCTTTGCAATTTTTCTAGAGTTATAAATAATCAATCGTTCTAATTCTAGCTCTTCAATCGTTATCTATGTCATTTAATTGTTATTTTTGAATAAATGTTAAAGAACTAGGATTACCTTATCCGAGACAGGATTGCCTAACAAGTTGAGATCCCTGAGATTAACAAAAGCCTTCAAATTTAATGCATAACTAAATTGTATCGACAATACCTTTTATCGTAAATGGAATTATTTCCAAGGTCCAGGGTTCTGATGCTTGACATGACATCCAGCTGGTCCTTGGAGGGGAGTGTAATTATTTTGTTACCGTTTAGGCGGAGTTCTTTTAGGCTGGGCCAGAATTTCGTCAAAGGGAATTCCTATTTCAATCAATAACTATAAATGATTCTAAACGTGATCCATGATTAAATTTTAGACTCTCCAAATACATACAACAGTAATTGTTATGGATACAGAACCAAGAGCAAAATTGTAGACATAAATCAGTATATTGCCGTACTAATGTGCATTAATATCATATAAAGCAATATTAAAGTGTAAATGATAAGTTTAGAATGGATGATCACAATGATTATAAAATCGATATTTATTTATACAATTTGTATGATATATACCCGTATTTTATTCCTGGAAAGAGATACCTTGGCGAGTTTCTTATTATGCGCAGATGGTAATCCTACACTTTCAATCAGATTATCCGATAATACTATGTTATAATCTACGTACTTAGAATCTCCAGAGATTCCAATTTTGAAATTCTAGGGAATTTAGCTAGATTTATTATAACTTACTAATTTTGTTATTGTTAGCCACGATTACCTTCAAGTTTGTGCAGTCATTAAGGGGACTTATATCATCCAACTAGGTAATTGGGGTGATTACATTATTATTGGCGAGGTTGATATACTCTAATTTGGATAACTGTGTTATTCTAACGTCCAATAAATTCAATTTATTATTACTTAGGTTTATGTGTCTTAGGTAGTAGTTGTTTATTAGAAACTCAATGGAATCCAAATTGTTACATCGAAATGATATATATTCCAAAGATGTAAAGGGCTCCAATGATTCTATATCTCTGACATTTGAATCTTCAAGTACAATTTTCTTGATATCGAAGCCTTTGTCTATACCTTTAAATTGTTTGGCAAGTTCGGCAAGGGTGAGACTGCTAGACATGTAGGCCCTACAACAAACTATAGACCAGTAACTATATGGATTTTAACTATGTATACTATTATTACGTAACTGATTGATCATTTAAGTTTATAGTGTATGATTATTCAATTGTGATGTCAAAAACTATTCATAATTCTTCACAATAACACACAAACACAATCTAATATATAAAAACAGACATGTATCAGTGCATAACTAACAACTAGTACAAACCCACATAAAAGTAGATATGGCGGAATACTAAAATTACTAATGTACAATGAGAATCGTTAGTCTATGGCTAGGGTGCCAAAGAGGGGTGAGTCCAGGGAATTTGAATCGACCTTACCCCCGTCGGTTTTTATTTTATTAGCACGATTTATAATCTTATTCTTCAGTATCTTCCGTTTATCAAACCATCTCTTGATTTTCTTAATTCCACTACCGTTGGCTATTGTGGCAAAGAATTTGCTAAATAAACCGGTAAACGCAGTTTGCAGCCTATCCAGAATCTTAAACTGTGACTTTAATATGCTCCAAGCCGCCAATCCTGCCATAGGAAGTATGAAATATGGGCCAATGCTGGCCATTAGACCTACAGAAAACACATCCTGCACCGCAGTTTGTGTGGCAGTTGTAGCAATGGATTTTATAGGCTCTGCAATACAAAGTTTCCTTCCAGGCCGCGGCCTTGGAACGAACCAACAAGTTTCAGGCGGACCAATCCCAACATCAGCTGCGTGCTGAGCAATATCCATTCCACTCAATATAGCATGTGAGGCAATCGATCCCAACCCGATATAGCCTGAAATTTCACCTATTCTGGATGATTTGCGTTTTTGTTGCCAATTTACAACAAAATTGCCCAGATATGGTGCTTGGATACTGAGCATACGTGATACATATGGATAACCCATACCCCCAAACAACATACTTGCCACTTTCATAATTGAGGCAAAATAGAATGCCTTACCATACTTTAGTGCCTTTATTTCCCTTTTCACCTTCCTAGGCAACATGTTATCATACATATGCAACACCGAGTCGCCTTTTAGTATATACTTGAAGCTGTTGATATATTCGGGCTTCGACATGTCGTTTAGAGAACTATTACTGGATAAGGATTTCTCAAATTGCTTTATTGCCGCAGGATTGTTTAGTGTGTTAAGTGTAAATGCGATTAGGGATCTCCAAATTGATATACAATGATCTGCACATTGTGAATGTTGAAATTCAATCTTCCTTTCCTCAATCGACATATGAGGGTATCTAATGCTAATTTCTGGTAATCCAGGATTGCCCCCAATCGTTTCAAACCCTATCGGAGATCTCTTCCCCGGGTTTGTAACCATTATCACCAGATCCTGCAACAGGTCCAAGAAAGCACTTTCCAAATTCCACGCTTCCTTCCTAGGCATATCACGCTGTATCATGTACAACTTTTTAGTAATATGAATTACAATAGGTACGTTGATTTTCACTCCAACCCACACAGCATGGTCAACAGGACGAGCAGAAGAACGTAACAGCATGCTGGTAAATGAATCTGCAATTCTTTTCAATTTCTTAATAACATTATTAGTTTTTCCTGGGGGAAGCACTTTGCCAAAGAACACAGTTTGTTCCAAATTATCGTCAAGGTTTGCCTTACTATCCCGTACAAGCTGATATATGTAGTTCTTTTGTGAACCGGAGGCTTGGATAAATGGAAGGTTTAGAAATTTGCCAAAATGCTCGGATATTTTTTTATTGATATACTTTTGCCAATTGAGTGAATCATTGTTAATAGGGGCCTTTATGTTCATTTTTTTGATATCATCGCCCGTTAGATCATCTCCATTCTCTAATTTGCCGGTAATATACCCACTGTATCCACCACTTTCCGACCAATGATTAAACAGTGAATCGATTTCGCCAGGGAAACCGCCTGCATCTAAATTCTTTGTCTGGGCCAAACTCTCCCACATATCCATATTCTTAGATATTTGTAACGTGGCTAGTGAATGTGTGGTGAATTCAATTGCGCCCAATGCAGAATGTAGTAAATTCTTGGGGAATAATCGTAGAAGGGTGCTCTTTGCTCTCAAAGTGTTAAGTTTTTTATTGAAAAATCCGCGAGCGCCCATTTTAAGGAATTTCTTTAGTTTATTAGGTATGAATATTGACGATGAATTCACAATGCGCGAGAGGAGTGTCCCTTTCTCAAGTCTTCTCAAGTCTTTTTCCAAATCTTTACCGGCATCTATTTGAACGTCTTACCTACCTTTCTTTGTCAAAAAGTGGTAGAGGAATATGTGTGATAAAGCCACTGGATCAGGAGCGCAGTAATTGAGCAAAGTCTCTAACCCTTCCCCTCTCATCACTAATGAAGGTTTCATGCGATATAGATTGCTAAATGAGCGGAGGGCGTCCTCAGCCCAACTCATAGCGTTCGATCTTGACATGATTACTGCGTTAGTAATTTTTTATGATAGAAATTTTATCAATTTCATAAATTATAGATATTAATTATGTGTATATTGTCAATTCTCTTGAAATAGTTCAAATTTCATAAACTTTCACAGATGAATTTGGAAGTAATTGACAATTTTTATCATACAAAAATTGTGCTAATTGATTCAAATTTCATGCGCTATACACAACTAATAATGGATTGTGTTTCACATAATGATATGCTACATACCTGACATGTAAAGGTATAATCTAGCCCATGGAATGTTTTTCTTGGGGTAGGTTTCCGATTCCTTCAGTTGTTTGTAATAAGAAATTGCCGAGTCGTATTTGAGTTGCATGTCCACATTTTTCAGTTCAGGTTTCATAATATTCTTCCTCACTATTTGAATGGTAACTTACACTTTTTGTATATTTCGACCCAGCCCTGTTTGCCATCAAACTCCCTAGGATCCCACCACATAGTCATGGAAAAAACTTAATTATCCGCCACTTACTATCGCCGTATTCGAAGGGGTTAGAGATCAATCTCAAGTATTCCGGAAATGCCTCCTTTTTACCAGTGTTCAAATTGCCACAAGCTAATAATAAGTCAAATGCCTCTCTTAATTTCTTATTGTGTTTGTCCAATTTTGATGATCTAAAATCACAGCTCACGTTTATAAGTGAATCATTCAAATTTGAGCAAAGTTTCGCCTGTAAACGTTTACTGTTGATGTCATTGGAGACCGAATTTTCAATATTTGCGCCTTGTGAATTTAGCTCTTCGCCCTTAAATTTAATAGCTAATTCACACGGTATACTAACCTTTATCCACAGTATCCAAAGCCTCTTCCAGCATGCTGCACAACAAACGCGGTTCACCTTCGAGCAAAGTCTTCCTTCGTAATCTTTTGTAGTGTGGCTTGATAAATCCATTGTTTTTTCGCGAATACTTTGATCCACGAATCACTCCACACATAGAGTCCAGTTTATCAAATTTCTCATTACCACCAGTGGAAACCAGAGTTTGCCATGAAAAGAAAGGCCTGGTCGCACCAGATGTGAAATATGCATTAGATTCTAGATAAGCAAGCATTAGAGTTGCCAAGTGTCCAAATACTAAATTAACGATGTGGCCTTACAGAATATATTGTTGCCAAAGGACCAAAATAGCTCAGTTGAGAGGGAGGTTGTTATTGAATGTTGGGAATTGCCAGGATTATTTTCTTTGACATTGTTATAGCCTAGGGCAAGTGCCAAATTTGTGAGCCTTTGGATGTTGTCAGTGGTGGAAAAATCAGCAGACAACAGATACTGAACTTTGGAAAGTACTACTGATTTGAGATAATCACTTCTATTGGTTCTAGTTGTATTTGGAGATATCTCTAAGAAGTATGAACCAAAATCTGCAATATTTCCAATCAAATTGTCGGAAATAACTGCTCCATTGAATTTTCTATCAAATAAAACAGAGTGACTATTGTACATAATTTTAGCCAAGTTATTATAGCCCTCTACATACGCCGCACTCAAGCCGCTTATCCTGTCTCCAAAAATATTAACGTGTTGTGCTAGGAATTTAGTAGCAAAATTATCCCGGCCAATTGAGATATCTAATTCAAGAGCGTTGGATGATACATTTATAAAATTCTCCAACTGTTTTTCTTCCATGTTCATTTTGCCAATTCCATCGGGAGAAGCGCGATTTGTGGCATTAAATGTAGGTTTATTTTTCGTTCTCTCATTCCATCCTCTCCCTTCGGCATCAGTTTCACCTTCATCTTCAGCCTTATCTTCATTCTGATCTAATGGTCCTCCGCCATTTCTAATCTCATTATTAGTATTGGTTGTGACAGAAGAATTGTTGGATGAAGTACGATGGGATGAACCTTCATTCTTAATATCAGTATGGTCATTAGAATTGGTATCAACTTTATTGGTGATAGGATTAGATTGGTCATTGGAATGAACAGGAGTAGTGGGTTCAACTGGTGTTGAAGCAGATTGAACATCTGAATTTTGGCCTGAAAATGGAGAAGTTTTGAGTAATTCGGGCAGGTTATCATCAACAAAATCGCGATTTGTGGCATTAAATGTAGGTTTATTTTTCGTTCTCTCATTCCATCCTCTCCCTTCGGCATCAGTTTCACCTTCATCTTCAGCCTTATCTTCATTCTGATCTAATGGTCCTCCGCCATTTCTAATCTCATTATTAGTATTGGTTGTGACAGAAGAATTGTTGGATGAAGTACGATGGGATGAACCTTCATTCTTAATATCAGTATGGTCATTAGAATTGGTATCAACTTTATTGGTGATAGGATTAGATTGGTCATTGGAATGAACAGGAGTAGTGGGTTCAACTGGTGTTGAAGCAGATTGAACATCTGAATTTTGGCCTGAAAATGGAGAAGTTTTGAGTAATTCGGGCAGGTTATCATCAACTTCCAGACCAGAACTACTCAAATGTTCCAATCCATTATTTTCATCGCCGATTACACCATTTATAGGACTGCTAGTTTCTGGCGGCGTTTGGGGGGAAGAATTACCACTATCATCGGCAATCACAGGATCAATGTTTAAAAGTGTTAATGTGTGAAAGAGGAACAATAGAAGTATAGTACCATGGAAACTCTTATTCCTCTTCATTTACATTACGCACCTATGTGCCCCAAATACAGAAACAAATACGTGAGAAATAGATAAATCTGCTGCAATGACAAATATAGCATTCCCTGTCAAAAATTAAGTGCGATTTATTAATGTGTATGTGTATGTGTATTATCCCATTATAGTATGTTGTGACTTGGCTAGACTGGGGGGGAGTCACTAGTGTTCATTAGGTAGTGTCATGGTGGTGCATAGGAATGCCCTAAAGCAACGGAATAAGCCCTTCAAGGGTTCTACCAAATCTAACCCCCTAAAGAAGGTCAAAATAACCGCCAAAGTTGAATTAGTTAGAATACCTAGGAAAAAAGTTATCAGTGATACTAAAAAGGCGGCAAAACAGTCACGCCTGGAAGTGAAGCGATTGGGTCCTAAGGCGATTCTAATAGTTTCATGCAATAGCACTGTAAAATCTAGTGATTTTGTTAATAAGATTACACAATATATACAAGGAACTATTTTAGATACAGATTTCAATATTATTTGTGACTGTGATTCCATCAGTGATTCTGAATGGAACATTGGTAACATTGTTCAACTTCCCAAAAAGGCTTTAACAAGTAGCTTTTCACAGAAAGTTTACTTTTATTCATGTCCCAGAAATGTAACTTCAGTTTTGTCTGCTGCCGCAGTAGCTGACATTATTATACTGTTATTTGACGGACTTAGGGATGATGATGCCTTCGACAAACAAGGGTAAGACTGCGTGTGAATTAGATATGATATCATGAGGGCGTTAAAACTACAAGGTATGCCGTCGGTTATAGGTGTGAATTTGACGTCTTCTGATAGTAGCATTGTTAAAAGATATTTTAACGATGAATTGGGGCCTGATAAGTTAGTAGTGTCAATAATTTAGGAAATACTTTGTGTTGAAAGATACTCTTCAATTGCTACGTGGCATAAGCAGTACAAGTTGCAAGCAAATTTCGTGGCGCAAAGATAGGGGATATATGTTAGGCCAGCTACACAGTTATAACAAAGATGACCAAAAACTGGTGTTGAAGGGTTACATGAAGAATTTGGGCTTTACCTGTAAAAATTTAGTACATATTACTGACGTCGGTGACTTTGTTCTTGACAAAATTGAGGTAATACCTCCCTCTGGAAATACTATGTCACTAGATCCAATCACATTAGATGAAGTTAATCAAATGGACATAAATGATCAAATTGATGTGTTAAATGAAGTAATTGAAGAGGATAATGAATTTGAATGTCAAAAATTGGATGAAATGTTTGATAATATCGCAATTGAATCAAATGATAACGATGTATTAGATGAGTACTTCAAGAAGATTGTCAAGTGCGTTTTTGTCTTATGCTAATTTTCTGTATACTATGTACCACTTACTATGTAATATTTGGTCATATGTTTAAATATTACCTGGTAATATGGTGAAAATTACTCGTTAATTTATTCAAAAACAAATGATATTTCACAAATTAACGTAGCGAGTCTAAGAACTATGAAATGGAGATTAGAGATCCAAAGGATCGCATGTTCCCCGACGAAGTGGATATTCCATCTAATATATTAGCTAGCAAGAGATTTAGAAAGTATCGTGCATTGGAAGATTTTAACAGATCCGAATGGGATCCTTACATGGATTTACCCGTTCCCTACTCAAAAATACACGAATTTGAATCATTCAAAGCATTAGTCAAATACTGTAACTCTCATCATTCTAAACATGCTTCGAAAATCGTTGAAGCAATTAAAAATGTTACTGGAATTGATACTAATGAACCATTTGTATACCTACAAATCTCTGGTGTCAATTCCGCCATTGTTGATAAGTTTATAAATGATGCTAAACCATTCATTGTATCAACAGTATTGCCATATGAGAGAAAAGTTACAGTGTTAGAAATGTCAATCAATAAAGTAGCGCCCTTGATGCCGATAGAGTCACATGATTCTGAATCAAGCATAGATAGCATACCTTCTAAGTCAGAATACAAATTCTTAACAGGCTTTAGAAGGTATGAACACAATTCAAATAGATTCATCAGTAGACCAATTTTCAGTATCAAAACATCAGTTAACTCCAGTGGCAAATCGATATATCTAAAGGTACTAGATAATACTAAAATGTGTATTGCATCAATTTATGGGTTTGCATTGCCCCTATCTAACCCAATTATTATGATGAGGAATGATGAGGTAATTGCCCATGGAAGTATCATTGGCCCTAACCCCAAAAGGGTTGTGTTGAAGCGGATTATCTTGACCGGGTATCCAATTAAAGTCCATAAGCAGAAAGCTATAGTTAGGTATATGTTCTTCAATCCACACGATATAAGGTAGGCAAGTCACTACTAGTATGTTGAATATTTCAAACACATTGTTAAAAAAAAATCTAACTCAACCAATGAACTTCACGGTTGATCCCTGTTCTTAGACAAATTTTAGGGGAAAGATTAATGTGATAAAACCTAACATAGGTGGTACAAACCGGCAAAATTAGTCACCAAAAGAGGGCTAACTGGGCGAATAATGACCTCTCTAGGTACACACGGTTATATGAAATGCCTTTTCGACCAATATATATCGCAAGATGATGTAGTAATGTTATACTTGTATAAGCGTGTTTACCCTAAGTGGCATCCATATACTTGGACCCATCAATCTATTACAAGCAGTATTTATGCATAATCCAAAATCACTCATTAATAAACTATAAGTCCTCGGGTTTTTATACAAGGCATCAACATGAAATTCGATGGAAATGTAGCAATTGTAACAACATTAATTAGTGTGCTAGATAATAGCATTTAAGGTGATGATAACAGTTATTATTGATAATTAGCAGTGATGTTGTTATGCATACAAATTATGAAATGTTTTATATAAATATTGTTATAGGAGCTCCAGGGGCTCATGATTTCTTTTGATTTGTTGCGACCTCCTGAAATCCCCACGGTCGTGCGATCTGTTAAGTGTGGAATTTGTGTGTTGCAGTGAAGTTGATTCGAATTCCGAACCCATATAATCCATCAGCGCAGGTGCATCTTCCTCATCCTATATAACCCCAACGTGCTTGCCTGTTCAGCATCAATAAACCCTAACTCTGGCTCAAATTTGGAGTTTTTGGAATGTCCCTTCTTCCCCAATGGCGCATATTGTACGTTTTGGAAAGAATCAAATCCTATGTAAGCATCGTAAATATGTTAGTAAATCGATAAATTTTAACTATTAACTTCGCTTGGCATAAGCATGTGATGAGTTTCTATTATCATTGATAATTAATGCAACGCACATAAATTCTATTACCGTAGATACATATATATATATATATCGCATATAACAAATATTCTTTATCATGCATTGTAAAGATATATACAACATATAGAATGATATATATAGTTTAATATCACAATATAAAATAACATAAATTTGTACTGTTTTATGTGTGATTGATGGAAGAAATTGTAGAATCTATAATAAAAATCTACAAGTTTAATAGTCCGAATGATTGCTCACCAAAATTCCTAAAAATGTGCCTAAACTCCATTGAATTTGAAAGGTAAGTTGCCACCAACATAGCAATAATCAGGAAAATCATGAATGTGATAATAAGTTTGCTTCCAAGTGTAAAGGGAGAATGAGCAGGACAAGGAACTGGAATTTTTGATGGAGTCCATCCTCCTTCACAAACATCCCCTGGCACTTTACGATAGGCATCAGCAAAAAATATTCCTGAACTGGTGCAACCTTTATATATCATAATCTCTGGATCCGGTTCACATTCCAAACTTCCAATTTTCCTAGTAAATCCATAATTGCATTCAAAGTCCTCTCTAGTACATTTACAAATCTTTCTTTCGGATGATACCTTGAAGTCCTTCCCGTTGAAGCATGCAGATGTGGGTTTTCGCCTGGTATAGGTTATTTGTTTCCCCAATAGGCAATTATTACTAGTCCCATCTAGAGTTAATATTCAAAGTACCTGAAGGAGACCAAGTTTCATAATCTGAAGATTCAGAGTTAACCGACCATATACCATGGCAAATTGGCTGTCCTAGGGTACTAAAGTCCAAGTGATACAGTATGCCTATGCCGTTTCTGGTGCCATATAAAAGGAACTCTGTCACTGATGAATTGGGTTCAATAACAATATTATCAACATCCAAGCCAAATTTGCCCAATTCAAAATCAAACCAAGAGTGACCCTGATCCCAACTAAACACGACCTGATTAACCTTTCTCTGATCATCTGCCATAACAATTAGACCCCCGTGATCCCCAAACTCGTAAATAAAAGCGCCTTTATGTGCTTCAATCCAAGTTAACCCTCCATCACTACTAAAGAAAGTGTTAACCTCATTCGATTCATAGCGTAGATGATCTCCAACGTTACCAGTGCCCATAACCAACCCTACTGCATTTTCGATCGAATAAAAAGGGGCATATTGATGAAAATGGGTAATTCCATGAAGATGAAGATAGCATTTGTCCTTTTCACAGTCATACTTATTACCAAGGGAATCAACCTTAGGTGCTTTTATATAGTTCCAAGAGCCACCTTTGTTGAACGAAATTACCGTCCTAACCACATCTTCACTCTTTCCCTTAGACTTCTTACCCCTATCATTTTCTTTACCCATTTGATTTGGCATTTTATATTGGAATTTGTTGAACGGGTTTGGCATACTAAATCATTTATTTACTCACTATTCAGAAGTATCTTTGAAGTTGGCAATGTAGACTCCTTCAACAGAAAATATTCTGTCAAATTCGCATTCACCAGAGGAAGATCTCACGTTATTGGGTAGTGAAAGTGTGTAATTGATCCCATCTGCATCTGAAATGTATACATTGCCAATGTTTGAATCAGACGAGGAATGATTTACATGGATCACCACAGCACCCTCAGATGTATCAATTATTGTATACGACTTTTCCTCCAAATCTACTGGTAATTTGGCAAGCTCAAATGTAGAACCACCATTCCTTGATACATATAACTTAACTGTCTGCTTGAGTACGTCATCCGTTGTGGCGACAAATATGTATCCATTTGACACCAAAAATTTGTTACCCCCAGGTATAAGCTTGATGAAAGTTTTACCAAAGTTATTAGTATAAATAAAGTCTACGTTTGAGCTCCATCCCTCAAATCTTGGCTGAGACCCCGATTCCTGGCTAAAAGTAGTCATATACACAATATCCTCCTGATGAATCGATTTGTCACCCCAACTAAACTGGGAGACGTACCTTTTGACCAACTCAAACGATCTGCCCAGGTTTTTGGTGTAGTACAAATCGTGTACACAGTCTTCAGTTGAATTGTTATCGTAGCATGCAGGAGTCCAAGTGGATACCAATGCCCAGCTACCCTTAGTGGGATGGAATAGCCAAGTGTTTATCACGTGAGGGAAGTTCAAAGAGTGGAAATCCAGGCCGCTATGTTAGTAAGTTGTATGTTTATACACGTGTGAATTGTGCATTTAGACTATTGTATGTATGTATGCATGTATTATGTAAAGAAAATTCCTCTAGATTTTGCAGGGGATTTTGTAGATATCTAAAAAAAATGATTACTCATTTAACACAGCTTATGGTAATAAATAAATTCACAAGTGACAAAGAGAGATAGTTCAGTGAATGATGTGATGATGGTGAACTTTTGGGTATAGGGAATAGCGGTTAAAAGGGTTTACAGATAGGTAAGTAATAAAGTGCAGGCATAATATATGTGTGTGTTATATATTAAGATATTTGAAATTGTGGGTAAATTCATGTTGTATAAAATTCCAGCATGTATTGGCATAAAGAAAAATGCGTAGTGTGAATGTAATAAATATGTGTGCATCTTGTGTAAATTTTTTAAAAATTCAAAAAAAAACACGAGTGCCTACGTATTGTGTGAGATAAAGTGGTGATTTCCATTGCCAATGACAATCACAATATTCTTGTCAAGTTCATTTACGATCAAATTCTCTACCGCAAAAGTGTCCTGATCCTTCGGATTTTGTAGTTTATTTTTTATATTGCTTGTTATTTCGTACCACTGTTTACCCGAGTCTGCCGAGCGATAAATTCTTCCCTTCAGAGTTTTCAGTAGCACGATCATATGATCATGTCCACACCAAACAATATCTTCCACATTGCTGTCAAAATTGACTTCACTAACTGATACTGTTTGAAATTGTTAAATACCTTTTTTCTTGCTAACATCGGTTTCCTTATCCGCCTTCTGTTTGGGCTTTTCCGGGGAAACAGCGTTATTACTTGTGAGTGACAGTGTAAAAAGGGGTACTATAATATACAACAATGAGATAGTGTACGTATTCATAATCGCGGCTCTTAAACATTTAAATTTGTTTATGAGGTGGAAAATATGAAATATGCGTGTTTATTGTGTGTGAAAAGCCATCTACAAAATATGTAAATATTGAAACACGGCACGACACTAAGCACTAGGGTTGTTGTGTCTATAGGTTATGGGTTAAACCTCAGGATGGGGTAATCGCGGCTAATTTAGGAATTCAAATAGTCAATTGACTCTGCAAGAGAAGAAGAGATTGGTTAAGGCAGCTAATTTCAGCCAAGAAAATATTCTGAAACTTTACAAACGCTTCTGCCAGCTGGATTCTAATAATAATGGCAAACTTGATCTTAAAGAGATTCTTAATATTCCTGATATGAATGAAAATCCACTAGTTAATCGACTTTTGGATGTTTTTGACACAAATTCTGATGGAGGAATCTCATTTTCTGAGTTGCTTGTTGGTTTGGGTATTTTAAACCATTATTTAGCTAAACTGGCGGAGAATGTTGATGAGATAGAGAAGACCAAATTTGCCTTTGATGTATACGATGTAAATAAGGATGGCATTATATCCAATGGTGATCTGTTTGCATCACTGCAGATAATGGTTGGTAACAATCTATCAACTGTCCAAGTAAGTATCTAATCTGATTATCAATTTAACATAAAGACAGCTTATTTAGATACAACAACTTGTAGACAGGACCATTCTGCAAGTGGACAAGAACGGAGACGGGATGATTTCCTTTGATGAATTTAGGGAGTTTACCCTCAACATGGATATAAAATCCAGGTTCAAATTCAACCTCTAATTCACCAATCACTACTCTAAAGGGTCGTATTATTGAACATGAGATCTAACGCCTGATTCTAACAGTTTAAACAATATGTATTATAATTTTCTATTATATAGACTAGCTGAAAAAACACTAGCGTCTCAACCTAGATATGGAAATGTGTGAGTACGTAAGTCTGAAATTGAAGTCATATATAAATTTGAGAATTGATATTAGTTTTACTAATATAAAAATGCAATGGAACGTTTATCTATTAAAATTGTTTATATCTATGGATAAGTAATGAATGATAAGTATGAATAGGGTAGGGTATGATATGTATGGGGGTGGGTAAGTTTCTATCTGTTGTCATCTTATAGTCGTGAAAATGGCCGATAAACGCGATAGGCTTCAGAAGATTATGACCCAACCGATTGTAAGTGCGAATTGAAATAGAACCAAATATTTAGGTTATTCACCAGCGGCGTAAGGGTTCAAATTTGGTTATTCGATGAACCAAACATCAAAATAGAAGGGAGGATTAAAGTAAGTCAAGTGGCATTTAGGGTTTCGATGAATATATGAATATGGTTTTGGATGATGCAGAGTCTGTTAATCAGAAACATAAGACTCGGAAGTCATTGGGTAAAATTCTGCTTAAAGGAGATTGTATGACTCTTATAGCTGCAGTTCAATAGTATCGCAATTTAGACCGTTATTATATTTGATAAAATTAAGTTTGGCTAATTTTATGATATTTTACTTATCTTGCCTTTTACAACACAAATAATCGATTTAATGTTGATGCCATTTAGACACAATGGCTCGTATTCCGATCATAGCATGATAAGATGTGCTGTAGTTTAAATTTTTGAAAAAAAATGTCGAATTTTGAGTATATTTGCAGTTATATCACTATACCTGCGAAATATATGATAAAAATTACATCACAAAACGCTGGCCTATTAGACCTCAAACAAATCGATGTATAAAGGGATGTCACAAAATGTCAATAAAATTAACCTTGGATAATAAACTTATGGAGAAGCTTAATTCGGATAAGAAATATGATAAATCCTCATCAAGTGGAACGGATTCCTTTCATGAAACATATGTTGATCTGTTTGTTAGGGAAGTAGATAAGAAGTTGCAACCAGAATGCTATGATAAACTGTGCAGTACGCGAGTTAAAACTTTGGAATTGTGGGAACCAGGTCTGGATGTGATAAAAGTAGAGGATAAACACGATGCTGAACCATTCCTAAACCAAATATTGCGACTCAGTAGTGAAATTGTGCATAAAGTAAATAAAATGCATTCTGGAACAGATTATACACTAAGAACAGAGACAAACTTTGGAAAGGAGAAAATTGATGAAGCAAATAAAAAAATTAGACAGATAATGAAGTTACTCAGTAACGGTACCACTGATGCCTGTAAACTTGATGACTACAGTGATGAGGTATTTATAAGCATCGACGATTTCTCAGAAACCCTGTATGCCCACTATGCAAAAATTGATAAGCACCTGGACAAAGTTAAGAAGCTACTGTGAATCATTTCTTAATTTTGCATATACATAGCCGTATTCGACGTGCACAGTTGTAGCTAGTGGGTGAGAATCAGTTATGGAATTGCTAAATAGTATAAATATTGTCACATGTGACGAATTAGTGAGGAAGTCAGGAAAGGAGTGATATTAATGTGCAGTTATATCAACATATAGGGCAATATACACGGGCCTTACTGTGTGATTAGTGTGCGGGTAACATGTAAGAATGGCTAGTACTTTTAGTGTAACGGAGAAAGATGGATCCAGCTCCAGCGATAGCACGGATAAATACTTGAGTTTTGCACAAGGAAAAGATATCGCAACAAGGGCACTCAAAAAGGGTTTCGCCGTGCAAAAGCTATACTCACGCATCTACCAAAACTCGGTTGACCTGAGGCACAAGAGGATACTTATCGCTAGACTAAAGGCCAATCTATATGGCAAATCAGACGATCTGGACATTGATGGTACAGGCATTGTTACAACAGCTCCCCCCTGTTTATCCGATGTCCAGTTTAAATTGCTACGACAAGAACAGTTGAGTCTTATGGCAGAAAATACCAGATTGGTTAGGTTACTCGAAAGTAGAAGCACAAATAATTATACTTCGAATGATAGTGGTATGGCAATTTCTCATGCAATTCGTGGCAATGTTTGGGGCTGTGATTCACTAGTCATTAAAGATCGCTCATATGCCCTTGAGAAGATCGTACTGATGCTTGACAAAGTAGTACTCAAAATTTTGGCCAAAGCATTTAGACAAATATTCCTATACGCTTTCTTGCAAGGTAAAAAAAATTAATCATGTAGACAATATACAAAATGTCAAGTCTAAGATTAAAAATAATGCGATAAGGATCAGGATGTTTTATGCATGTTCCACATTAATCCAATCCATTCGTAATGTATATCGGAGGGATCTTTCTTCTTTTTTAAATTCCCTAATTCGTGAATCGTTCGCCGCATATTCTCAAAGCACTATTAATCCGTTGGAATTTATGAGTGAAGTGAATAAAAAAGCCACGCCAATAGTGCCCTTTCCGACGTACTATAAGAACCTTCATTCCGTTAAAAATTCACAGTAGTGATTACATAGCATTTAACCGCGTGATTTATATAATTTTAGAATATGTTTTACTAGCTAATTGATTTGGTAAATACCTTCTTTCCAATGAGTTTCTTCTTTCCAATTTGCAAGGATGACAGGATATCTTCATCCACAGCTAACGCCGTAGCCAGTTCATTAGGTGTGGGCCATTTGTTTAGTATAGCAGCTGTAGCAATTGGGCCACAAGTTGGGATCTAAATGTAACACATTTTACACATCTTAATTGCTTTCCAAATATATGTTTATATGTTATATTGTAGTCTTTACGAGTTTTTAAAATCCAGTTATCCCACAAGGAACAATTTTCTGGGCTTTTTAACCATAAAGATAATTTTTTATTGTCATCATCAGTTATTTGTTTAAAACTTTTGATGTCTGCCATATTACAAATTAGCGATTCTAATTGCCTATGAAATCTCACAATAAAAGCGGCACTAAATTAGCTGCAGCTTACGTATGCGATGGTGACGAAGTGTTTATGACGTTGAACCCGTTTATGAATTGGATATTTAGTTTTGCTGAGGAAAACATTTTGGGGTTGGCGTGTTTCTTCCAGTAGCTACCAGTGGGAGAAGTATCAACGCTATCGGTGCAACTTTCATATAAGTAAATAATCTGCTTCATTCCGCTTTCTAATAGCCTTTGTCGTTGCTCGTCGTATCTAAATTGATCACTAGTGTTTACCTCCCATCTAAGATTGAAGAGTGAAGGTCGGATACAGTTTTACGCTCTATTATCCAACCGAGAACATATGCATCTCCTCCTGCTATGTTATTATAAGTTTGAATTATTTAAAAAGGCGTTTTAATAATCTTTACAAAACATAATATATCTATTATAAAAAACCTACCAAATAGACTATTTCTGCCACTCATTCCACACTTTGATGAATCACCACTATATGTGTGTTTGTAACAGACCCAAATGATATCTCCTAAGGGTAAAGTGCAAATTTTGTATTTTATACGTTCTCTCTTTAGAATATCAATCAATAAATCATAATACTTTAATCTAGACCCTCCAAATTCCCGATTGTCAATTACAACGACCAAATTATAATTGTCATTGTCACAAGTGTCATTATTAATTAATCCATCGTTTCCAATATCTTTGTTTGGTGAATTATGGTAACCAGGCAAAAAATTAGCGGGGAAAAGATTTCGTCTGTAATTATCATCACCAGTGTTGTCAAATTCATGCTTTAAATTTGTAAATTCAAGAAATGCATCTAAATTGGGGGTTGTGGTAGATATGGCATCACACTTTCTGGTTTTTAGTGATAAAGTATCTGCAGCTATTGTGCAATCGTCCGCTATGGGATCTAGGCACCTTTTGATTGTAGAGTCACTATTGTCTATTTTTTGTGGTACATTTGGGGCAGATTCATCGTGTGGTATTAATATTATGTCACTGATGTAATCCCTAGTGATATTTTGCTGATGGGTATCCTTTAGGTCTCTTTTTGGTTTGCATGCTAATGAATAAAAATCTACTGGTATATTATGAGTGGCTTTATTATACGACAATTTGACAGATCTTGGTGAGCTGATACTAGTGCTTTGGGTTAATTGTTGGGATTGAGATCTATTTGGGGTGTATGTCATACTTCTATCATCCATATTAGTGTTGTAGCTTGGAAAAATGTTCTCAATAAGAGACTTAATTGATATTTTAACATTCACTATCAAAATCCTACCCACAGACAACCCATCCTCTGTTATGGAGTAATAGTACATATCGGCCATTTTACTCATGAACCTCTTGGGCCTACTATCACTGTCAGTGTCGTTAATCCTTTTAGGTTTGAAAAATTCATTGTGGAAGGTCACCAAATTGCGTTTTATGAGTTTAGAAAGCGATGTTACGTCTACTCTGGAACAGGGAATTATCTGAATCAATGATAACGTGTGACAATAATAACCATTTGTGTATGGTTGTTATTGTTGTTATTAATTGTACCTTCAAAAGTCTTTCAGATAAATTCACTAGGTTTGACAATCTAAAACGAGTGGAATTCGTATTTGTATGGAGTATAAATAAGATGATTAGGGCAGCCCATGAGGAGCTGCCATTTGGCGGTGTGTATAATCGCTTGGAAGTATCCATTGCTTTCACTGGCGATGTATGCAAACCTGGTGGCATTGACAATTGATAGTGTTGGGTTTGTATGCTGCTCCTTAACAATAATTTACAAAAACGTCTAGCTTCAGTGAGACGTTGTTTTTTGAACGCTGATGAATGTGAACAACAATCACTGTTCCCAGGAATTCTAATTGTACAAACATACTTACTTAGTTAAAACGCATGCTGTTTGCGTATCCATTCCTTTTAACCTGGCAAAATCGTTGAATTCAGAAAGTGGTAAAGGATATTTTGTCAGTGATTGTAGGATCTAAATGATCTGATGGTTACGTTGTGGTAGTGTTTAATTTCTCCAATATTTTCTGGAGGAATGTCATTGATGAATTGTTTAATGTGCTTGAAGAAGGGAATATTGTGTGGATGGATTAGGATAGGGGAATCAGAGATGTTGGCGAAATAGTTAGGTGATTTTAGAGGATGGAGAGGTGTTTTTGAGGGGTATTCTTGGTATTCAATGGTAAATTTTTCCATAGTACCACTTTAATTACAATTCAAATACATATCCTAGTGTTCAATGCTAACTCAAATATATAGTAATGCCTAAACAAAGGTAAATGTCATGAGTGACACTGAGGGGAGGAAATAGAAGAAAACATCAGTTTGTGTGTTTGTTATGTATGTGTAAATATTTGATGTCCTAATTGTGTGAAAAATATAATAAACAAGCAATTTTTATCCCATTGGCCGCATTATTCGATAAAGATATACACCATTGCCCGGTATGCAATGACACCACAGCACTGTATGGTTTCAAGATGATTCCTGTTGACATGTTAAATGCCGTCGCATTGAGCCAAGATGGCAATGCAGAATCTTCGGCATTTATGTACAACATGGTCACTTGCGATCAAATTAATCTGCAATTGTCTTACCAAATTTTTGTAGAGATGTCGCGAGTTTCCATGGATTCTTGTTTGTTGCCCTCAATTCCATGCAATATATTTAACACTCTATACCAGTTGAACAATCGCAAAGATATTAATAATCCTAATTGGCGCAACAGCGTCACCAGTTGTGCAGAATATGAACAATATATCAATGCTATCAGATTTTATGGATACACATTACTCGTCAAAGTAGTCCAAAATAAGTACAGCCAATTAGACTGTGAGTGTGTTAAGAAGGATTTGGAAGGGTTTTTAGTGGCAAACAATACAGTTGTTAGTGAATATTCTATACTTGTTTGTCAAAAGTTGGCACAGTATATTACGGCAATCGCTCTCCAAAATTGGCCAAATGACTGGACAAACTTCATCCAATTCTTCATATCATCAATCCATAACCAATACCAAACACTGATATTCCTATATTTTATCACTGAGATTTCACAGGAACTTAATGAAGATGCTAATAATACGATCCCCTACAACAAGAAAATCAAAATTGCTACAGTACTTAAGTTGAACATAATGCAAGTTTTGCAATACCTTCAACAAATAGCAGATTTAGATAATGAAGTTATCAAATCCGCATGGATTTCTGCCTATAGGTAATTGAAGCACGGTTGATGTAGAAATTTGAGTGGCGTCGTGCCAGGTGAATTAATGATGTTACATGCCGAGCTGTTAAAATTCAAATTGTTAGATCAAAAATACAAACATCACAAAATAGACATTTTATATACTATGTACAACATGGGCAACAATCTTGAATTCAAAATTGTGAATGACTACAAGCACCTGGATAACTATGTCAAGATCATCACATCTTTCTCATTTGAATGTGTGAATCAGGGTCTATTTAGCTATGAATCCGCTAGTGATATTATTGAGGAGCAGAGGATTATCGCAAATACTGTTAGGAATCTTGTAGATAAGAACTTTTCCAACCTACAAACTCACCTGGAATGGCCTAGGATTTATGCACTGTTTAGCCAAGGCATAGTACCATTGATAAGCCACCCCTCAATGGATATTGCAATTATAGGTATGGATGCATGCAATGTGTATATTAGGAGATTGTATTCGGGAAAGTATACACTTGGTCCGGAAGATGTTAGTCATTTTGTAGCGGCAATTTACCTTAGGATACTAAGGTTTGCCAATCCAGCAGTTACAATTGATTCCAAAATTGTTAGTTTGCTTGATAACTTCGTGCAATTGATGTATAAACAGCTTCTTGGTATTAAAATTGGTGATTGGAGTAGCCTAGTGTCTAACAACTATCAGTTAAATGACACGATGGTTACTATTGGCAGTGTGGGCGAAGATCCCGTTTACAGTGATTTTAACGCAAAATTCGCCATTTTGCGCTCTAAAAGCTCGTCTTGTCTAGTCACCCTAGCAAATGTTAACCCTCATTTACTTAATCACTCAATTAAGACATTGGTAGAAATTGCTAAGTTGGCGTTCACTTCCCAGGCATTCACTGATGATTTTAATTTCAAACTAGATCCAGGGAATCAAAAGGCGATTACTTGGCTTGTACCCAAGTATATAATTTACGAGGCAATTTGTCATGTTTTTGAATCTCTTATATCCAGAGTATCATTTGATTGCAACAGCGCTAACGAGTGGGTTGCATTCGCTAAGATCTTTTATTGCGAAATGCTTAGGGTTGATTTCAAATCATCCAGCTCTGGTGTTGTGGTTACACTGCTAGAAAATAGGAAATTGGAATTCATCAGCAACACTGCTAATTATTTGCTGTACCAAACGGTGTCAATTGAGGAAGTGCTTGACTATCTTTTTTCATTAATAAGCGATATTAGTGAACCTAAAATTGTGTCTATTGGTAACCAAAAATCTCCTAGCAAAATCGCAGCCAATGCGTTAACCACTGTATGTAAGACTTGCAGTGATATTATCCCAAACCTTATCCAACTGATTGTGGACAAATTGACCAATTTGTTGCAGGTTCCTCAATTGAATCAAAACTTCATAGCAGAAACACTGATATTGTCTATATCTTGTTTGAAAAATCCCAGCGCCAAGAGACCATTAGTGGAATCTATTATCTCGCCACAAATTGCAAAATTCGTTTCGTTTAAGCACTTTATGTCTGATTGTGATACAATGCTCACTGCTTTATTTGGTACTAATCCAACAAGTAATTCGGGTAGATTGCTAGTGAAAGCGGTACCGGAATTCAAAGATACATTGAAAAGAGGATTGATTCAGATTACAGGCATGCTCAAACGCATGGATTTGCAGGAAATGGCTATCCTTAATTGTATTAATCAGATGCTACCAATAATGAGCGACCTGATGTTTTCATTCGTCAACATATGGAATCCCCAAGTAGGTTTATTCTGATTTAGAATATTGAACAGAGCACTTGGGAATGGAGGAAGCCTCTACTATGTCCTGGAGTTGAAGAATTGGAGACTTTTCAGTGGTTTTCATCAGCTGTGTCCGCAACACAAATTGTAAAGTTGTTATTCCCTTGCGGCGATTTGCCTCCCGATTTTGTTTTATCTGCTAGGCATGATTTGTTTAGCATTCGCTCATCATTGTTCAAGCTATTAGGAACTTGTTCGCCCCTTTATACCGCCGAATCACTTGATAAATTTAAGTCCATAATTGCCATGTCCTACAAGTGGATGCCGTTTTCACAGCAATCAATGATGTTGAGGCATTTTATATTACCCTTGTTTTCAGATGATGTTCTGTACCATTTATACATGTGTGGCAGGATTTCATTCCTTGAACCCTTTGGTTCTATTATTTTCCAGGTAAGATATCTAGTAATTTAGGTTGAAAAATTGAACAGTGAATGGCTCAGTCTTAGACATCTAAAGCGATATTTGGAAAATGCAAATGATAGTTCGGGCGTTTCCAGGGAAAAGTACATCAATCTGTACTATATGAGAGTTCATGCATGTATCGAAAATTGCTCATTGATGTTATCAATAATAAACGCCTCAACAAAGTGGCCCAAGGATGTCGATGGTAATTATGTGTCTTTTAAGAAAAAGATTTTTGAGTCTATTGGTAATAATATTATCCAAATATTAATAAATAGTTTGTTATGGCCTCATGTTGATACAATACTTGAGGGATTGAGACTCATACGTCAATATTTAAAGGCTTCCATGAGCATCTCCGAGATGTTTCAAGAAACTAAGGCGCAATTCCAGTACAACGGTATTGAAATTGCGAAAGCATTGTTTAACATAATGTTCACACCTCGCGACTTCGATCCTTTGCATTTAGGGATTTCAAATGAAGAAAATGTCAATACAGAGTTTAAACATTTCTTCTCGTTGAAACAGAAAGGAGATGGACGTTGCTTTATTCAGGCTTTCACACTCACAATTTTTACCATCTATGATATCCTCTTTAAGATAACTCCCTCTACAGCAACACAACAATTAATACACTCGTTGCAAGGCTTGTTGTGTAACGCCGATAATGCTATATTTACGACCGAAGAGTGTGACGAATTTTTGCACTTGATTTCTGAGCAAAAGTCAATCGAGGCCAAGTCTATGTTGAGGGTGAATGTTAAAATCGCAGTTGAAATTAAGCGAGGTGAATTTGGCCACAAGATGTCTATTCAACATAAAAAAATATCTGATAATGATCGATGGAAGTGTAATAGTATCTTTGATCCAAAAGTTCCAGGTATGTATTTTTCTAATTATTAATATTATATATATATATATATATATATATATTTGAGTTAAATATTTTTGTCTAATAATACATATCTTTCATTTTATATGTTTAATTTCGTACTTAAAATATATTTTT
Source organism: Babesia microti strain RI (assembly GCF_000691945.2). NCBI lineage: Eukaryota > Apicomplexa > Aconoidasida > Piroplasmida > Babesiidae > Babesia > Babesia microti. Next base: position 1,706,883 of record NC_027207.2, read on the forward strand.
TGTGGTATTTAAATGTGATTTTTATGCGTTAAGCGTGATGTGAATTTTGTTGAATAATGTTGGCAACAAAATAAAATACTATGCTTTAGGTGGTTAATGCAGAATACGACACTAGTCTAGAGGGAGAGGAATCATTCTTGGGTGAATCCATTCTGTCGCTACTTTTGGAGTAATATAATTCGAACAATCACTAAAAATGTTGGATGCAAAAGATATAGTATTATTTGAACTGTACAAGTCTCTGAAGCTAGTATAATTTGGGATTTTAATTCCACACGCAATTTTTGTAAATATTGTACAAAAATACCTGGTGTTTGATTGTAGTGGTTTGGTAATATAGGTTATTTGACATGATAAAGGGGGATTTGGCCGGTAAATAAATTGCGGTAAATAATTTTCAACCTAAAATTATCATACCAATTAGAATTTGGTGTCATTTTGTTAATTTAACCTATTATGTACACTACTTTATGCAAACTGACATTATGATAAAATAATGGTTGGCACGAGTGTGGTATAACACCAACAATATTTATCAAATAGTATTATTATGACATAATGGTGTATAGAGAATCCACAGTTGGTTAATAATGGACGTTAGGCGTTGGTAATTCAATAGGTGCCAATGTGTTCTCAGTAGAAATTATACTTTCAAACAAAAACAATCGAATTTTGACATATAATATAAGCAATAATTTACTACAAACACTAATTAATCTATATGTAAAGGATGAAAATGTCAGTCAGATACATAATATCAATTAGAGTTGTATCGTCAGTTTGTCATATGGATATATATTAGTTGTCATAAAATAGTTATCGTTTAAGTAGGCAAGGTTCATAGCTATTTATAAGATTATAGCAATGTATTAGTGATAAATTATTGGCATAAATAGTGTAAGGTTTCCAACAATAGCTATTGTTAACTATGGTATAAAAAATAGTGGGGATTTATGTATTTTGCAGTAGGGAAAGTTGTTTCTGGGTAAATTTTAGAATAAAGTGTGCAAATTCTGAATTTTTATGGCACCTAAACGCATACCAGTTACAATGGTAGACAGCTGCTGCCCCCACAACAGATTCCTTCATACTAAAATTAAAGGGAAAGGATGGTCGTCAAAAGCTCCAACTGTAAGTATTGTGCGTTTGAAAGGATCGAGTATTGCGATGAACAGGGTGAGACTTTGTGCATCAACTGTGGCGCCGTCCTCGAGGAACGTGGAATGGTTGAACTTCTGCAATACTCTGAGACCCCTTCCGGAGGTTCGGCAATTGTTGGACAGTTTTTACCCACTGTTGGATGCAGGCATGTAACTTTGGCTTTTGGCTCCAAGCAGAGCAGGGGTCAAATTATTCAAAGGGGTTACAGCAATATACAACGCATAGCTGGATACCTTCACCTATCAACCCAGCATGTAGAGGCTGCGCAACGCATTTATTTGCTGGCAGTTCAACGTAGTTTTACAATCGGCCGAAACAATCTTCATGTAGCTGCATGTTGTCTTTACATTATTTGCCGGAGGGAAAAGACACCACATCTGTTAATTGACTTCTCAGATGTATTACAAACACCAGTCAAAATACTTGGACAGATTTTTATGAAATTAGTGCGTTTGCTTCATATCTCAGTTCCAAACGTCGATCCATCTATCTTCTTCGAGCGATTCGCTAGCCAGCTAAAAATCAAAGATAAAATTAGACAGATAACTGCAACGGGGATAAGATTGATTCAGGCAATGGACAGGGATTGGCTCTGTACCGGTAGGAGGCCTACTGGCCTTTGCGGTGCTGCATTGGTTGTAGCTTCTAGATATCATGGAGTTCCACTTTCTGAATCAGCAGTGGCTAATGTTGTTAGAATATCAAATTATACAATTATTAAGAGATTGTCAGAATTTAAATTGACTGCTACAGCCAGATTAACTAGGGGAGATTTTGAACGCCTTGATCTCACCGAATTACCGCAGCTATCCTTGCCCCCATGCCTAAGAAGCTCAGCCCCTAATCTAGTCGTAACGGACCTCGATTCTGCACATACAGACTGTGGGCGATCTGAATCAGGATTAACTGATATTCGCAGCATTTCTGTCAAAGACTTTTCAGTGGTGAACGCCAGCACTCCCTCCATTGCTAATTCCAGTGTCATTAATGGATCAATAGACGGTGGTTCAGTCAATGGTGATGGTGATAAAATATGCGAGTTGGACACGTTGTTTTCTGTGGATGATTCGATGGATAATAGCAATGATGTACTTGGGGATACTTTGGAAAATTCTTTGGTAGCGGAATCTTTGATTTGCAGCGAACCCATGAAGAGCAGCCCCGGTGGGTCGATGGAATCAGATTCCACTTGTGAAACCATGTATGAGCCCCCGATAGTGCCACAAGAGATGATAGATAGTGTTAAAGAAACGTTGCTACGGCATCAAGAAAAGCAAAGGGCCATTGAAACTATGTTGGACAATTTTAACTCTTATATAGGTGAGTAAAAGACAATATTCTATTTTCCACAGTTCTTGAGCAGTTGATTTATCCACTGGTATAGAACATATCATTTGTTCCTATGTTTTATATATATGTATACTATGTGAAAATGTAATAGCATGATCGGAATTGTTTAGGTTTTTCAAAAACTTTCATTTCTGTAAAAACACTACACTTAACGAAATTTACATAGAATCTTCAGAACCAAATAGCGAATGTGAAACCGACGAGACCATCAGTGAACCTGATGAAGAAGATGAGCTAGTAATCTCCCAAATGATACTAACTGATAAGGAGAGGGAGTGTAAGGCCACTATCTGGGATGAGATGACCAGAGATGTAATGCCACATGTATGGCGTAGGTTGCAAGAGAGACAAAAGCGTGCCTCTACAGAGCATAAGCGGAAATATGTCAAGAGGAAGATACAGTATCCAGAGGCCTCGAATGCAGCTGAGTCAGTTAAAATGGCTTTGGAACGTCATGGCAAGGGATTGGTTAAACGATTAAACTACAATGCTTTATATTCACTACTTACATGACACAAGGATCTAGAATAGTGCATATTTAATGACTTTAAGCCAACGAATTATTACTCTAAAGGAATGTAACATACAGAGATCGCAAATTACCTATGTAAATTTATTCACAGCTATTCACTTAATTCTCCTACATGTCACAACTATTAGTTTCCTCATTCTGTAATTTCTGGGTGATAACATTTCATATACAGTATTATATATTAATTTATATATATTGTGATATAAGCGACCTTAATTATATTATATGCACATGTTACTTATATATTATGTTTTTTTGTAGTATTTAAGATAGGTGAATATTACACGTATTAATTACCAGCATGTTAGTAATTGGCATAGTATACATTATATTCGTGCTTAAATAACTGGTAAATCCATTGTTTGGCGTTATTTTGTGGGTGATTTCCATCAGTGGATATAATCATTTACAGTTATTATATCCTGTTGAGGAATCTTATACAAAACATGTGTATTCAGTAGCTATCGCAATAATTTTTAGTTTTAATGGGTAATATATGGATTTTATGTGATTTTAAACTCTACTAGAAATCATTAATACATAATTATACATAACACAAGTATTAGTGTTAAAAGTGTGTTATGTTATTATCTAGTGATTATTTGTAACACTGTTCCATATGTAGATGATCACCGTTCAGTAAGAGCGTTGGAGTTCATATGATGATTATATAGATCAGACAAATTATTTTAATTGACTCTGCCTGGTGAGTTTAACTGTATTGTATACTTCGTACATAGGTTTTAGCCATGCCTATAATTTAATGAACGATTATATACAACTGAAATTTTTATCGTAATAATGTATAATCGTTTATTATTTAATAATATTTTATATTTAATATATATTTGATAAATATAGCATTATTTCGCCTCACTTATACACTGCAATTATTTATTAATCGCATTGAAATCAAATATTACAGTCAGTATTCATAATTGATCGTAATTATCCAAAATATACACCACAATTCGATGCACTGCTGATAAATACGGTGTAATTGTAAATTTATTAATAATCATATATTGTCCAAAATACACTTATAACTTTGCAATAACATAATCAAACCCAATATAAAAGCACTAGCGATCAATACTAGAAAATTAACTAGGCATGTTCAAATAGCGGTTAAAATTAATATATGTTATATTTCGTTTCATTAATATTGTCATATAAATTAGAATCCGATTAATATACAAACGCAAAAAATGCATCGATATCAGTGATACTTGATGATTGAGAAACATATTACAAATACTACGGCAAATAAAATCAACAGTCGCCTAAATATTCAACAACTAACTTTGTCCTCTTCCTCTTTAACTTCCTCACCCATTCTATCTCATCTAAAGTCTCCAGAGAATCGTCTTTAGCAACCCTCACCGTATTGTGGATCAAATCAATATCCTCACCCTGGTGCGCAATAATACTACTTAAACTGTTGAACATCTGATTTATCTACATAAATAAGCATTAATACCCTCGAAACTTGTCCATTTATGCGTTTAATACCGGAGTTTCGCTCATTGATAATTGAATCCTATATGCACTAGCTGTGATACCTCTAATAGTGGGCATTCTTCGTTTTGGAAGCAGTCATATTGGAATAAATCCATATTATCGTGTAAATCAATTTCGGAACCGAAGGAATTGTTACCGCCTATTTCCAAATTTACAGTGCTTAAAGAACTTATACTATAACCTAAAGTATTTGTTAGAGTGTTAGTTGCTGTAATTGATGATTTCAGACTTTGCGATTTTGCCAATGTAACATTATGGGCAGCTTTTTTTACACATGTAGACACCACTTGAACTTCTTCAACCTAAATAGTACTATTCCTTACCAATTTCTTGAATTCAGACTCCAATCCCTCCAGTTGGGTCCGGTCGGAAGATTTTAATGCATCTTTGTTCCATCTTGATTAATGAAGAAAGCTTACGTTGCGAAGAGTTTTTCTGTTGATATTACAGTGTCGAAAATGTTTTGCAGCGTTGAACGTATTGATTCAATTATAGGTTTGGAGACCACTTGGGCATCTATGTTTTCAATCTGGATTAGTGAGCGTCTAACATTGTTCTTGGCAAACTTGAGGTCAAGTTTTATGGCAATTATATTTTCATTAATTATGTTAGAATAATTAGGAACGTTGGAATTACTATCCCCCAAACCAACATGATGGACACTTTCTGGCAATGTGGTTTCGTACATTTGCACAGTTATTTTCTTGGGAGCAATGAGTGTGGCCAGTATATTATGAAAGAAATTGAATTCGTGGACTTTGTGAACTATTTGATGGAGAAATCCATTAATACAGTTAGGTGATGTGCCACACACACTGACAGAGTAGTATACGAGTGGGGCCAAAGTAATTTATGAACCAAGAACTAACATCCCAAGAGGACAATGGATTGAGAAATCACTTACCCAGCTTGAATGAAGATGAACTGGAAAGGGTTATTTTCGCCACTTGGTTCAAAGGTACCCCTTTTGCCAGTCATCGCCGTAAATCATTGGTAAAAATAGTCGTGCGAAATGGTATCAGGCTCAATCCGTTCCGTAAAAGTATAATAAAGATTAAAAATCGATATGGAAGGAAACTTGCTTGCTTGACATTTGACGATAGGTTAAATTTAGCGCGTTTACCAGGCACATTAAAGTACGATACATCAAAACTTGGCAAACATTACATAGGTAAAATAATCAATCTGCTAGACTCAAAATCCACCACTAGTGTTTACAATAACACTATTAACAGCCTCAATTTGTTAGGGTTAAATACCGCATTAAATACTTCGAATCAAAGTTACGATTCTACTATGGATGACTCGAGTTGGGTTAGTGTCACAGAAAGTGATAAAGAGGTACAGGATTCAAAAGACAAATCTCTAGCTCAATCACTAGCGGGTATTGTTAATAATCACTTGATCCACTCATTTTCGCTACTGGGCAAAGACATATTTGAATCCCTGCCCAACGTTTCAAAACAATTAATTAACGCCAAAAGAGAGGGCTCTGTAGCCCCTCCCCCCCTAGTTTACATTGGCAATGGGTACTACAAACCGAGTAGGATAATAAAACCTTGCTATGCCATGTCTATCGATAATTTACATCGTTGGTATTTGATGACTAGAACACCCAATAATATAAATGCAATTATTGACAATGAGGAAATAACCAATTCTCTAGTGTCCAATGTCTACTATCCTTTTGGGAATACTGATGGGCCCTTGTCTGTTGATGAACTGGGCTGCGACTTTTCAATCCAATTTGTACACCCCTCTATACGCAAACATTTGTTTACGGCTAATGATCCTTCCTACTTTTACTTGTTTCAGGAATCAATCAGTAAATCTGAAACTTCATTCTTAGCTAGAGCATTGTTATCCGCTGAAAGATACAGGAAGAAATCAAAGATAAACGAGAAAGAACTTCAAACAGTTGAGAACGATAATTTGAACCACGAGGATCCAGATTCCATTTGGTCTCTTGTAACCGAGATGACGGATTCAAATGACCACCCTAAAAGCATGACAATGCCCTACTCCGATGCCTTTATCGGTATTTCCATGTGCCCAGGTGGATTCTTCATCCCTTACCACCTGGGCGTTTTGTCATTATTCTCCGAACACAATGTTGTTAACATTACTACGCCCCTGGCTGGATCCTCAGCGGGAGCCATAGCTGCTGTATCTGCTGGTATGGGTGCAAACTTCTACCAAATGATGAATATAACAGAGGGCATTATTGAAAATTTGCGCCTCCATGGCATTAAACATCGCCTCAATCAGGCACTATATCAGATTTTAAGTGCTACAATGCCTTCTGATAGCCCGGAGTTTCTAAACAATCGAATTGGATCCATTACTTGTTGCTGTACATTAATGACCCCGATTCCCAAAGCTATGTACACTAGTGAATACTATGATAAACAGGATCTTATCCAGTGTATAGTTGCGAGTTCTAACATACCAATGTATTCTGGGAAATCTCCGACCGTCAAGTTTAGGGGAGCTAATTGTATTGACGGTCTGTTTAGCTCCAGACGATGTTTTGGTTCACCTCCTACGGGATCAAAGCGTGATATTGTGGTAAGCTAAGAATATGCAATGTACAGTCCATCGCATATTGATTATCATTTTTACACATTAAAAAATTGTGTATTAACCTTGTTATGTAATAAATTTAATAACTAACCTTTAGTTTCACAAATATTGGTTATACATACGTTTATTGGTTGCTGTTGTAACTCCTGAAATGAATTTCATTCTTTGAATCTATAAATGAGACAAACGCTCTTGCACATCGTATTAAATGATTATTAGACGTGTTTATTTGTCAATGTAATATATCAGCCATATTTGTTATATGAACGGATGTATTTTAATTAAAAATAAGTATACCAACTCTTTAAATTGTATTCATCGCTAATTTTCTCATAAAATCCATCCCTCCCTCCAAAATTAATGAAATTTATTCAGATATCTTCATTCCATGCCCTAAAATTTGGAATCATCACGGGTCTCAACGATTGTGTTTCGCCTCATTTGGCAGGACTAGACAGCCTCATTGAGCAATATCTGAAGCTAAAGTCTCTGCAGAAAAGATTTCTGTGCATAAAATATAATTTGCGTTCCGATTATGACGAATGGAAGGCCTTTGTACAAGAAGCACATATGTTATACAAACGCATTTCTGATAGATGCGACGATTTGGATATGGAGAGGGATATCGAGTTACAGACGCATGATCTGATCGTTTTGACTAAGCATATGTCACGCGGGCAAATTAGGCTGTTCAAACAAGTGTTACAGGACTCACAAATGGTAATCAAACTCAATTTGTCATATAACGTCTTTATGGACTTTAGGAATAAGATTGCAGGCAATCCACTCACTAGTGATGCAATTAGGCAGTTTGTAGCAAGATTCGGCCTAGAAGAGTGGCTATCACTTGAAATAGAGCGATTAAATGGGACTAAAATTATGGAAGAGTTATCATTGTCTGAAACTGACCCTTCTCAGGCCCAATTTACCTCCGTCTCTGTCTCTGAGGATAATGATTCACACGTTGAGAATGAATATTACAAGGGCTTTGATGCATACGCTGGACAAATCGAAAGCATTGATTGCCAAGTGTCCAATCCATATGAATCAGTGGATGAGCAGTATAGCAAAATTGATACTCTGAGTAAATCGGAATCGATCGCCACGGTCGCTAGCAATTTGAGACGGAAAATTAAGAAATTGAGGATGATTATCAAGTGTATATCAAGTTTTCTTTGTTTTGTGTTCCCACCTAATAAATTGAGCTATTACTACACCAATTCTTGTACAATGTTGTCTCATGAAATGTCACCTTCACAAATCTACAATTTCGCTTTAAAGGGCAGTTCTCTTGAGGTGAGTATTTGAAATACGTGAGGTTTATTAAAGTTTGAATTTGCTATTACATATTTTAATACTAGCGTTTTGTAACTATCCAAATATTTTCCACTTTTCAAAATTTTAAGTTTTTTACTCTCCAAATGACCTAATTTTGTATCAAAATTATGTAAATCTGCGTATATGCGTTATGTTTGAATTTCGAAAAAGCGATAGATTCACGGGAAAAATTTTACGAATTCCTCCACAAATCGTTGTATTTTTACATTTACGTAGGATGTGCGTCAAATGTTTGACCAGGGTCGTGCTGACGCCTTCCGCTGGATAATCCTAGAATACATACTGCTCGAGAACTACTTATACCAGAAGCTGGGAACGTATAATCGCGAATTAGAGGGATTAAATGATCGACTGATCCGCCTAGTTGGTCCCAGCGAATTTGAAGCGTTCAGCGACCTGGGCCAATCCATAAATGCCGATGCGACTTGTAAGTGCGAGACTAGTATTGACTGCAAGCGGTGTAAGAAGGGCACTAGTAATAAGACTTACCGAAGGCCTTTGTTCAATAATTCCAATAAAAAACACAATAGGGAGTCTAACAATATTCTAAAGGAGCAAATTAATTACATAAATAATGTACTGGGGCCACCCGATGACTTTGAGAAAATCATTGGGGATGGTGACTGTGGCAAATGTGACAATGCAAGTCCCGATAAATATGTCACAGCAAAATATGAAGGCGAATTTAAGCCATCAGATATAGCTAACAACACTCCTAATCGTGTCACTACTGAGGGTTCAAACCACAGCCAAGATAAGGCTGCCATGGACTATCTGTTTAAGAGACAGAACTGCATAATAAAGCAAACAATCCGACTAAATATTTTAAAGGACTCGGATTTTATGCATATATTGACTCACACGGGCCACTGGATAAATTCCGCTGAATCGTCTTGTATTATCTAGGAATAATAGGTTGGGTCGGCGTGACGTACCTACGTACAGTACGTATATAAGGTAAAGGGGTACTCAACTTGAATTAGTATATTTTATCAATTTCTAGTAAAATTTAATAAACATTAGAATGCTAACAACTGTACAATGAAAAAAACGACATGTATCATAACTGTGTTATTGTTAATCATCCTGGCCTGTGTTGGCACATGGATTGGTCTGAATGTACATTCATTGCACCGGGATCCCAAGAAAGATCATACTCCAACCAGACTTGGCAGGGACCATATCATCAAGGATAAGCTGGTAAGTCAACAAACATCACTACACCGCATACGCCACACAAACATAGGCGTAACTAACACACCACACTAACCATTGCGCATTAAATACTTTGACCTTTACAAATTACATCATAAATTACACATTTAAACAATTCAAATTCTATAATATACATAATACATTGTAAATCACAATAAATATTGTTTTTACATCTGATTTGTATAATTATCGCAGTTAAAAATAACAATATCATGTTCAAATCGTTACTTAGAACTTGGAAAAGGATTTATCCGTTGACTTTGACAAAATAAAAAGTATGGATGAATTAAAATTGGCACTCAAATTATATGCCAAAGAGAATGATATAGATGAGGCAGAATTTTTCCTTAAACCTGAAGTCAAAAACATCATAACCAAATATTCTAATAGTATAAGCACCGAGGTTAAAAAAACCTCGGAGGAAAATGTCAGTAATATTTTGGCTGAATTGGGTATAACCCCAGATACAAAGTTGGACAAGAATACTAGGAAAAAAATTCTTCAAGTATTTAAAGAGAAGTTTGGCATAGACCTAGAACCCCTTCTCAATGACAAAGAGGTTAAGAGAGATATTAAGAACTTGGAAACTGTCTTCAAAATTGATTTTTCCCAAATATTGGAATCACAATCTGTGGGTGAATTGTTTAAGAATTTGTTCAAGGGATTGATTATTGAGTACAAGGATAAACATTCACTGCAATTCGATGGGGAAGTATTTGATAAGGTGAAGGATAGCTTAGGCAATATATTTGGAAAGATCTCTATCGTTGATAACAAGCCCTCTGTCACTACCAAATCCATACAGACAGTATTTTAACCATTACTATGTGATATGAGCATTACCAGCCTTACTAATGAAATAACACCTCTAGATATTGCTATGTTATGACTTAACAATTTGTCACTGTAAAATAATAAACAGCATGTAAATTACACTCAAAACATATAGCTTTTTGAATGACACGAAATACTGAATGTTATATTAAAATGCAGTAGAATGCAGTGGAATGCAGTGTCAACTCTTCACTACTGAACTTTAAACGCACTGAAACATTCCAATAAAATTTAAATTAGACATTTGACCCTAATTTTTGTATTATATTTGTATTAAACTAATTTTAGGCAAAGGAATCTGCTCCAGAATCTTCTCAGGAATCTGTATCAAGAAATGAACTAGCCAATAAGGAATCTCCAGCTGCAAGGAAGGTTGAAAAGCAGGAGCTAAAGGAACAAAAGAAAACTGAAATTGGTAAAGACGTATATAGTGATACTCATGTATATAATACAATTATTTAGGGCACTATAGTAGAACGACCATTAATTGAAAAACAACCCAGTGAAGATACTTCTAAATATAAACCACCATCCACGCACACTATTAGCCATACTGATAAAAACATTGCTAAAGAACCTAGGGGTGATAAAACATCTGATCCTATGAAGGATGTAGAAGACATTAAAAGATCATTAGAAGAAACAGATCAACTGGAAAAATTTAAAGCTGAAACGGAAAACAGCGAAAGTATTCGAAAAATGGTTTCAGAGATAAACCAAATCATCAAACCAGGAAAAGATTGGGTAAATGTGCAGCAAGAAAGAGTTAAAATTGAAAAGATGGTGAATGAAGCACAAAAATTATTGAGATCTAGCAAACCTTCAACTGATGGACATACAAGCATTACCCAGAATAAATTATTGAATTCTGATATGAACGAGACGATACGCAAAGAAAGGGAAGACCTGCAGAAGATAACCGATGAAATAATTAGCACATTAAAGGAGGCCCAAAGAATTGAAAAAGAGAATAAGGAAAAGGAGGAAGGAGAGCTACAAATACAACCGAAAGAAAATGATATTAAAGATAAGAGCAACTCAGATAGTGCTATAACTGATAATGGGAAAGGCAGTTCAACTAAGATTAAAAAGAAGACTAAGAAACCCAAGGGGCTATCCGACGGAGATAAGTTGCTAAAGGAAATTATCGAAAAAGATGCAAAGGAGAATAAGGCCCTGGAGGAAATGGCAAAGATTACAAAGGAACAATATGCTAACGTCTAAATAATAGTATTCATATAAACCATGCTAGTTGTATTGTTACACTGGCTGACAATTAAAATGTGTTGTGGTCAACTCACAAATTATGAATCATCGTGGTCGAGATTCATTAACATAGCATCAACTCAATTTTTTTGCAAACGCTGAACCACCCAAACACGGGGGTATAATGGATTTGTTAAATATTCAGAATATGATAGTCAAAATGCAGCAAATTAATAGAATTGGCGGGGTTAGCGCAATTAGTTAATTTGCCTCCTAGTTAGCCCAATAGCTTATCCAGCACCTTGGAATAGTCGACATCTTCGCTATTATCACAATAATTTTGCAAAAAATCTCCATTCTCAGCAGGACTTAGCGGTTCACCAACTGATGAAAGTATTTTAACCAATATCTTCTTTTTGATATTCCCAGTATTCTAAATCAAAAATTATTTACATTTGGATCGAAGAATTTGAATAACTCAATGAGGTTTTCCTTTGTATCTTCGGGATGCTCTACTTCGTTGCAGAACTCCTTAATATCATCAATTGTGCATTTTTCTCCAGTTTTGTCCTTAAACTTGCTTATTTCCTTGTTGGAAGGTGCGAGTCCCTAAGTTAAATATTGCGTAACCATCTCCCTGATCAGATCGCCCACATGGACCGTAGACATTGTGTCGGATCCTTTCTGCATAAATATTCAATTACCGAATACATATTGAAAAGGTTCATCATTTTCGCTACCTGATTGGTAGTAACCATTATTACTGCGCAACCCAACAAAACACGGGCATATCGTTAATCTTCAATAGCACTGCATATTACATAGTTACTATTGATTGCGTGTGGAAAATCTTCAGAAATTAATCTAACAGACAGAATTAGACAGGTTTCTACATACTTTAAAGACGGTTTAGCTGTACTTGCCATTACTCATGGAGCGGCATGCAACATCGTCATAGTAAATACACATATACAAAATCAATAACTGTTAATACTAGTTTTAAATATATTTATTATACAATTTCCGTACAATTAGCTTTTACAACTCTGAAATGAATGCTAGTACATGATTAGCGAGAACATTATGAACAAGCCGACTGTGAGCAGAAAGGTGGACATAGCACGGCGCTGGTCCGTTTCTACATTAATGATTGTGATATTAAACTGCCACATTTGTCACATAAATTGTACTTTAATAACAAATGTAAGCAACATACCCGCATCTTGAGGATTTTGTGAGAACATCTGATTGCCAAATCCCAGGGGGAAACCGGAGCCGAAGGTCGACCCGAACAAATTGCCAATAGGGAATCTAAAGTCAGAAGATCTGAAAGTAACACCAAAACTGAAGGGGAAGGCCCAGAATGAGATGGAATTTCCGAATATAGACTGAGTGGCGTTGCGATTTGCCGAACCACTAGGCTTTGCTCTTTCAGTTTTAGGCTTAGGTCGTGTAGATTTTCTGAATGACTATTGGATTTGTACCTTGGATCAGTGCTGTCGCATCCACGGCCATAGAGAGGAATGACATTATCCCTAGTGACTTCTGATTTACACAGGGGGCATTCGTTCATATTCCTATCAAGCCAAATCTCAAGGCAATTCCAGCAAAATAAATGACCACATCTAGTTACTACAGGTTCCTTTGCATCATCAAAGCATATGTTGCATTCGTAGTTAGAACTGTGTTAATCATTTTATACCATTTGCTACCGTTGTTGTTAGTTTGATCGCAAGAATTGCTTTTGGACATATTAATACAGATGTTGCAGCAAATTAAGTTGCTTAATGCGATGCGACAGTATATTGGCGGGTCATACGATAAAAAATATAACTGAGTAAATGTCTATTCATATGAATTCACGGGTGGGGTAGTATACACGTACGCATACGCTCACTAGGCGAATATCGCAATAATTTATATAAATTAGAAAAAATCATATAGAGACTTTTTTACAATGAAAAACGATTTTAACTCAGTCGAACTACCTGGCCACTTCCTTTTCACTTCAGAATCCGTAAATGAGGGTCATCCTGATAAGCTTTGCGATCAAATTTCAGATTCCATCTTAGATGCCTGTCTTGAACAAGTAATCATTCATCATAAGTAGGATCCAGAAAGCAAAGTTGCGTGTGAAGTTTGTACTAAGCGGGGGATGGTGATGGTCTTTGGTGAGATAAGCACCAATGCAAAAGTTAACTATGAAGAGGTGGTCAGAAATGTGGTAAAGAATGTAGGATATGATTCTGAAGACAAGGGTAGGCGGTTGTTTATCTAGGTATTGATTATAAGACGATGGATGTTATAATAAATCTGGACCAGCAATCGCATGAGATAGCACAAGCTGTTCATCTGGGGAAGGACGCTGATAACACTTGTGCAGGTAATTAATTATTCAATTATACTCCATTCAATGCTAAATGTATATATGTGCTTCATGTATACATTGTTTGTTCATGCATTAATGTTTTCATGTATATAAAGACACAAAAATGAACATATCTAATCCTTAACTGGCCCAGAATTGCATAAGATTTGTTTTTTATTCGTTATACATCATTATTTCATATAAATAGCATTTTCGAAACACTTGGTCAAAAATAAAATTTTGATGGCATTTTACATGTATGCTTAACCATCCATTATTATCATTCAAACTGTTTTTCATTTTTTTATAATTCAAATCTAAATCTGTTTAATAACGCATATACAAATTTCACTACGATACAAAAGTATCAAAGTGAAATTTCATATTCAAGAATCAGTGGGAATAATAGTCGGTATATATCAATTTACCAGTCGAAATATTTACTTATTTACAGTTTATATAAGATTATAGTTCTAAGGGCAACCCCTTTTCAATAAGTTAGGGTTAATTGATTAGGGCTGCATAGGAATTTAAACACCATTAAATTACCTATGTGTTATATGTGCACATTTACTTATTGTTATTTGTCAATGGATATTATTACAAATTCAAATTTGTAATCCCGAAAATTCGTTATTACAAAATTTTTATTAGTGCAACTTGTTCACGCAGGAGATCAGGGAATAATGTTCGGCTATGCTACAGACGAGACACCAGAATATATGCCTTTATCTCATTCTTTAGCTACCGGCCTTGGCAAGCGTCTAAAGGATGTTAGGCTGTCTGGTTTGTTGCCCTATCTTGGTCCTGATGGCAAGACACAAATTACCGTTGAATATATAAAGGAAGGCTATGGTAGCATTAAACCTATACGTGTGCATACGGTATTGATATCACAACAACACTCAGCAAACGTATCTAATGATAAATTAAGAGAGGATTTGATGACTCATGTGGTTAAGGCAGTGATTCCCCCGCATTTTTTGGACGATAAGACTAAGTATTACTTAAATCCTTCTGGTCATTTCGTAGTTGGTGGCCCATCCAGCGACGCTGGATTGACAGGGAGGAAGGTGATAGTTGATACTTATGGCGGTTGGGGAGCCCATGGCGGTGGTTGTTTTTCAGGAAAAGACGGCACCAAAGTTGATCGATCTGCAGCTTACTATGCCAGAAAAGTTGCAAAATCTCTTGTAGCTAATGGATTTTGCAGGCGAGCATTGGTTCAAGTATCATACTCCATTGGCATTAGATCGCCCCTCTCCTTACACGTAGACTCTTATAATACCTGTATCGAGGGGTTTACTGACTTGGATCTGGAACAAATTGCGGTTAGAAATTTCGATTTTTCTGTTGGAAATATTATAAAGGAACTACAGCTAAAGGTATTATTAAGTGTTATTTGATTTGATGAACAATAATTAAATATTTGTGCAAAATCATTCAGAAACCTATCTATTCCCAAACTGGAGTGTATGGTCATTTTGGAAAAGATAACCCTGAATATCTTTGGGAAAATGTCAAAGATCTCTCCCATGAACTCACACATAAGCCTAAACGCTAATTTTCTAACATACAAAAATGGGGATTCCATTATATTTATTATATTATATTATATTAGTGTTATATTGTAATTTAGGATGAATTAGTTATATTTGTGTACACGTTTCAATTTGCCATGGTATCCACCTTTGTGGTCTCTGTTTCCGTGTCATCAGGATCATCTACATTGGTGTCTCCCTTGGTGTAAAGCCTCTTTTGTCTAACCCTAAAGTTCCAGTGTAAATGCTCACGCAGAGATTTGCACCATTCAGTCACTGTCTCTGCATCATCAGGTAACACCAGTGGAAATGCATGTTCTGCGCAGGCAATCCTCACCGATTCTCCATGTTTCAGCATTCCACAATTGTACCCATCCACGCACAATCTCACATCTCCACGATTATCTTGTGGCACTGCTATTTCAATTTGGCTATCTGCGGGTAAAACTAGCGGGCGATAGGAAATTGAGTGTGGACATATCACTGTAAAAAGCATTGATCGTACCTAAATTAGATATGCTCTTACATTTGGGTGTACTATCGGGCCGCCGGCTGACATAGAATAGGCGGTTGATCCACTGGGTGTTGCAACTAACAGTCTAAATTAGTGGCTAGAAATATTGACAATGAAATGAGTGTGTATTAGTTTATTTTTGTTAATATTTATAATGAACATAGGATCAAAATCATTCCATTATTTACACACGGTTCATTCAATTAATCAATAATATGTTATATTTTTAACATAAATATAAAATACCAGTTTAATAATTCAACAAAAGTAATAATTGCATTAAATTATTATAACATAACCATGAAATTCTTATGAAACAAGGGTAAATTTTGATAAATAATTCAATCATTAGTCAAAAAATTATTATTCAATGGATATTCCAGTTTTATAAGAGTAACCAGCAAATATTTATTCATTAAAAACCGAGTATTTGCAGCTATGCAATTGAAAAGTGTTGAAATTCACTTGGTATAAATAATATATCATACAAATAACAAATAAATTTTAACACTTAGTGTTCAAGTGAACGAGCAATCAAGCACCTACGTTGATTGATATGTCAATCAACGTTGGTTTGGGACTATATAAACCAATTCCACACGTAAATTAATTTCACTTACCCATCACCAGAAACAGTGGTTAGGTAATTTCCATCGTAATAAACATCAAGTGTTGTGATATACGGCGATATACCCCTATCCACAACGCATTCGTTCAAAGCAGTAAACTTCCTCACTACATGTTCATTTTCATCCAGCAATTTAACAATCAACCTCTATAAACTGTATAAGTTACCTTGCACGAAGAGATATGTTGAAACCCTTGGTATCAATTTTCTGGAGGATGTTTTTTACGTCATCCATTTTGAACTTAGCCATATAGCCCAGTGAACCCATTGATAGGCCGATAACAGGAGGAACACTTCGGGAAAATAAGCGACATACATTTAGTATGGTACCATCACCACCGATAGATATTACAAGATCTACTGAGGAGTAACTTGGCCCTTCGACCCTTTCCCTGGCTAATTGTCCAGCATATACTTTGAAATTGGTTTCTTGGGCCAATGGCATTTCATCCATAACAACATTAACGTTCAGTGCGCTGGTTATGAATTCCTCCAGTTCCAAAGCAGCAGCTCTGGCATCAGGGTTGAATGGACTCTGGCATATCAAAATAGTCTTTGGTTTAGCGCTATAAAGAATCTTGTAGTCCCTACAGTGAGGGGAAATAGCGCGGCTATACACGGAATCTGGTGGCAATTTGGCAATGTATTCGGACCTTAACATGGTCCTAAGTCTAGATCCGACATTGGAAGATTCCAAGCCCTCAGTAGGTAAACT
Source organism: Babesia microti strain RI (assembly GCF_000691945.2). Lineage (NCBI taxonomy): Eukaryota > Apicomplexa > Aconoidasida > Piroplasmida > Babesiidae > Babesia > Babesia microti. Next base: position 1,724,389 of record NC_027207.2, read on the forward strand.
CACATTATCGTCGTCATCGAGCATACCCATTATCTACATTTAATTATAGGGCCGTTACTTGTCATTAGGCCATGGGTTGGTGTAGGTATTCATTTCCTTAATTGTGTAAAATTTCGTTTAAATTTTCGAATTTTAATATATTAAAACATCTTGTCTCATTGAATATAAACTTTACAAAAATGTGTAGTACACTTCATTAGGAATGTGATAATATGCTATTACTGCCGTATTCCCCTCTATTTAACACAGCGCAACTCTTCATAATCACTTATAATTAGTTATATTCACCCTCATTCATTTAAATTGACCCAGATAGTCACCATTATTACTCAAAAACATTCATAAATAGCTGTAAAATGGGCGGTTCCAGTGATAGCCATAGTGAAGATTATTATCAATCTGAAAGTGTTTCAGATTCATCTGAAACACTTTCAGATGGTGGTGAAGATTACGAAACATTCCTATTCGGCAAGACCGTAAAGCCCACCTACATTGAAAGGGAGGAAGAACTTCAAAAGGAGGAAATCCCTGAATTTAATGATGATTTGTACAGCAATAATTTGATCGGACAATATGATCGAATGGGCGAGATCAGATCAACTCTTGAGAGTGAGGTCATGATCCTTATCAGTTCACTGATTATTAGGGAATCTCTTGACATTTCATCCCAAAACATATACAACCCACAAATTAATCGAAATATCAATAATAAAGCCCAAAACAGTCAAGATAAAAAGAGTACTTCCCCAAAATCAAGCACTCAGGAACGAATCAAAAGTGCAGCCGCTAGCATAACCTATACACTACTAAAAAACATATCCAACACCACTGGAAATGCGCCAATAGGCCGATTTAACTCAGTTATGTCCACCTCATCCCAAGTAAACACAACTACTCATCTAATTAACGTAACTTCTGTTTCTCCTCAGGCAATAGATTCGCTTCGAGATTTATCATCACTTTTACAGAGAGAAAGGGGTAACATTTATCACGAGTGCGATGGCATAATCCTATCTCAACACCCGCGCTTTGCAACAATGTACATCCTAGAGAATCGAATTGTGGAAACACACTTGTTGCCCCTATTAGAAGTTATTGAAAAGACTTTCGATGAGGCAAATCAAAGAACTATTGTGGGAGAGATCCTTGGTATATTAAACCAATTATTTACCCCCCCTGCTAAGGAATGGCTGGAGCATTGGCAGGGGGTTGATAGGCAGATTAAGAAAAGGGGACATCCTCCAGAAGTTTCAAATCACCCAGAATTTATGAAACAGCTGGACATAACGTATAAGTATGCAAATGGTCTAGCGCATCTAAAGCGATCTCTCAATCAAACATTTTACAACTCCCTAGTGCATTTGAGGCTTGAAATTCAAAACTGGCGCTACAATGGCTACAGGAATGACCAAAGAAAGAGGGAGGTTGAGCAAATGAAGCTCAGGCAAGCAGAACTGCTTCAACTAAGGGATACAATTATAAATGAATCTCAAAAAAACGAAATGGATGTCGATTCATCAGACGGTGATGGCGATGAGGACGCTAATAAATATACGCAGAAGGGACGTCTAAAAAAGAACAAGGCAAGAACAAATCGAATAAATGTTGAGCTTTTAGAGGTGCAAAAGGAGTTGTTAAAGGATGCAGATGAGGTTCGTAATGCGGGCTTGCGCGCCGATATCCAATCAAATTTGATACGAAATTTTGTATACAATCTGATCAAATTGAATTACGGCATATCAGCCTCCGAGTACATTGCCCCCCTTGTAATGATATGTGACAACGAACATGTCACATTATTGGACATTTTTATGCAGGAATTCCTGGAGATATTCCAAAGCCCATCTGTGCAAATGGGACTGAGCGATTACACAGGCGCTAGGGTTTCTTACATCCATCCGGATATGAGGGCCAAACTTTGGGAATTTTTGCGGTTGATTCACGTGATAATGATGGCTATACCAGATTCAATGGATTTGAATATCTCCAGAATTAGCGACTCTAGTGCCCAAAGCTCGAATTTGAGAGAGATCAATAGCAATGTCAATTGGATAAATCCAAGGGCTGCTAGGATACAGATGGCCAAACTACGCCAGGCAAATAAGCAAACGAGGCATTATAGGTACTGTAGCCTAAAGCACACGATCAAAGTACTACCTTTTGAGCCTTTGTTTTATGCACAATATTCTATTTCCCCTCCCACAAAAACCACAACTAAGAGAATGTTAGAGAAGATACGTTCATTTGTAGGGGTAGACGAAGATTTTGATCTAATACACAAGTTACAACCTGCTCATACAATGAAGAAAGACCACGACAATGGCGATGAAAATGAGAGAGAATTGCTGCTCTATAACTTGGGAACAGTAATGAATGCGCTATCATATGATTTACTGCGTGATGCGGGGGATGATTATTCTCAAGATAATGACTGGAAAATACTGGTATCAGTTCACATTTGGGTTGTTGAGCACTACGCCAGCTTGTTTACCGAGATTAACAAAAGGAGAGAGAAAGAGAATTTAACGCTGCTACTAAGTGAATATATGTTAGTGAGCTTGAAATCATTTATTGGCCAACACTCCACTCTCACATCCAAATTATTACCGGAATTATTTTCGCGATTGCAAAAAAATGGCACTTTGACAGTTAAAAATGCAGAGTCATTCTACCTGATATTCAGACTAATTAGCGCAGACCTACATTTAATAAGGTTGCATAGTGGAAATAGCAATTCCAATGTTCTACAGATTTGTAGAGATGCTGTTGGTAGATATTTAGGCAACAAGCTGGTCAGACGCATTTTCTGGGTGCTAAGCAAGTGGAAGCCCATAACAGGCGTGGAGTTGATCACCAGCGCCTTGCACTTGTTTAAATTACTAAAGCAACTAATAGGTACGTTAGGTTACGTTGAATACTCTCCTATTGCAAACATATCATTAGGGGATAGGTTGGATATTTACGATGACATTAGTGATGATGAAGTTGTGGGTCTTAAGAAGGTTACCCTTGACAATTTATACCATAAAGATCATAGGCAGCTTCGATGCGGTAAAATTATTGCCTCTTTAATTGGGTTACTTAGCTATTCAGTGAACCCACTGACAAATGACTTGATAATCCGTTACTTGGAGGAGGCACTGGCACATGGCCATCATGCCATTTGCTGGGATCTACCTTCAATGCAATCACTGTACCGTATAGTTGCTTCTGACTCCATATGGGCTAATCCACAGACTCGTTGGGTGGGTCAATTTGCCTTTGACATTGTGGAGTCTTTCTTCCTAAAGTGGAACAGAGGGAACTTGTTTTTGCCCCTCGAGCTCTGGTTTTTCAAGAACAAGCGGCAAAGCAGTGCCTATTCGCCAACGTCTCCAATGCATTTGCAGTCTTTGCTAAAGTCTTACGGTGAAGATACGATTGATTTTGAGATATCAAGGCACCTGAAATACAAACTTAGCGATGTAACGAGTGGTAAATATGCCACTGCTGCGGTGGTAAACGAGGCAATTGGTTCTGCTATTGAGGTTTTCGAGGGCAGTGGTGATTTGGGTACCTTCAAGACCTTATATTCAAATAAGCTGCCCACGTACAGTGACTACAGCATCAGATCTATATCGCAATACATTTCCCTTACTAACTTGCCTGCCTCTTCCGCTGGTGCCAGTAGCGTGCCTATGAAGTTGATATTAGGCAATCACACGAGATATTTCACAGGGGACGTCTCAGGAAATGTTTATTCGGTCACTGTTAGTGAACGTGTGTTATCGTCATTAAAGGTTCTACATATGAACGTAATTGAGGCCATTGAAATAGCTGAAATACAAAGTGGTGCAGTTATGGATGAAATGGCTAACTTGATTGAAATTCCCAATCTATCAGAGTTTAAAGATGGGCTTAGTGATAGCTTAGACGATGATATGACAATTTGGGATGCTATAGTATCAAAATTGGGTCTCAAGCTTGTAACTTTTGATAGTGCTGCTGTCAGTGGTTCTGGCATTGATAATGTAATAAAGATGTACTCTTTTGGAGTGCATACCTCGCTAATAAAGGATAGGTTTGATCAAATGGCGACATCCACACGGCAATTTACCTGCAATACTGTCGAATTTGGCGGTCAAACTATACTAGATATTGCTGCTGATACATTTGAAAAAGTTGGCTATGATCTTCTTAAGCGGTTAATAGACAAGGCAGCAATAGCCGCTGAGTCGTTGGTACGCTATCTTCAAATGGGACAGAATGAAGATAATGTGACAATCCCCTTCACCGCCAGTGAAATGCAGTTAGCTAGCAACGGCCAGCTTAAGCCCCTAATGGATGCTTTGGGCATTGTCAAGTTTGACTTGAAGCACATGGTGCCGTACCAAATATTAAGACTCAAAAATATATTAGACGGTTTGCCAGTACAAGTGGATGAGATACTTTCACTGTCAATGATTGTACAATACATATTTAAATTTGGCCAGAATGATTACTTTGAAAAGTGCTACGAGAAAATAATCGAATGGGATGATCGCGATCTCATTATTGAATTCAATACGTCTGGCAGAAAATCCAGCAAGGTCGAAGAATTTTTCCGCGTCCTATCTCTAGCATTATGTGCCAATTGTTACACTGACAAGATAGTTCTGCCTAGTATATCCAAAAAATGGGCCAAGAAAGTAATCACTTTCATGAATATGGCAATCGAGGATTTTACAGAGGCGGAGATCTTGGCCCGTATCAGGGAATGGAGAATGGCGGTCGCTAACGGCTACAATCCGCTAACGGCGGTTGGTGGAATTGGTAGCTTATGGAATGTACAGGAAATAGACGGGGAAAAATATGACTCGGACTTTGAATTGGATGGCATGAATCCAACCCCTCCTAGTGGCTTGTTTGCCAGTGAGGGTAGGAAAGTAGTTTCAGATGATGATAACTCGCCATATTTGGGTCGTACCATTAGTCGTCGTGCAAGTGTTTCGGCTGGAGATTTGCCCGATGATATCACTCGACCTTATACTGACATTGATACTCTTGATGGAGTTGACGAAGATGCCATTTTACAAGCCCACATGCACTCCCCCAGTTTCAATTTAGATGCCGTTGACAAGCGATTAAAAATGTCTCAGCTAGAATACATTAGATTGCTGCACCAGAATTCTCTCAACATGGCTAGAGCAGGGGTAAGTTACCGTGTCACTTAGAAACTGAAATCAGAGTCAAAATACAAAATTTTACAAATGCTAAACTCTTACAAATGTTAAATGAATCTAATGAGTTTCTAGGCCATTTTTTAGTTTTCTCTCTCAATAATCATCACCGATCGTTTTTATTCACTGAATTAATGCGTATTTGGCTCCAATGTGACCCAAAGGTACAAAGATAGGGTAGGGTAATCATTGGTTGGAATGTGTGGAGGATTCTCCAGTAGTCAGAGCAAATATGGTTACAGTATTTTTGCCACGGCCATTCAGGACCAGCTAGCCTCCCGTAAATAAGGCAATCATAGGGGCCAACGTATAATTAGCAACGATAGAAGCGAGTTTCGCAACCAAAAAACGAATATTGTACAAAAATTAACTTGTTATGTCCGTAGTTACATATATTAAAAGAATTCTTTAAACAGTGACCTGGGCAGCAGCCCATGTAACCAACTGTATGTGTAGAGAGACGAGGGCAAATTTTGCAATGTGACTTCACTCTTTGGCTTGAATAGTTTGTTCAAAATATATCCCGCTATAATTATTAAAATGCATATGCCCCAAACAATAAGTGCGATAATCTTCCACTTTGAGGGCACTATCTCTATCTGGCTGGCCAAATCCTCCTTGTTAATCAACTCCTCCACAATGTCTGCAAAAGTATTGGAAAGCATGCAAGGTCCTAACCATTTAATGCAAATTGACCAAAAAACAGTTGCAGGTAAAAATCCCGCTTTGACACTAGGTGATATGCGCTTCATCATCGCCCGCATCACTTCTATGTTGCCCAAGAATAACCAGTATAATACACTAGCAGTGTTAAGTTTTCTGGTCCTTTTGATATACACAGTGGCAATGGCCGATGCCAATACAATTGATAATAAACGTACGAGCCACCAAATAAGAAATGGTACCGTTTCGTTAAACATTTCGCAAAAGGTAGCCAAAATGTTTCCAGCCCAAAACAGAAAATTGAACAACAAAACACCAATCGCGCCCACCTGCTCCGCTTGTTCTCTATAGCCATAAACCCAGCCAATCATCAAAGAAGTTATCAGTACCATGGACACCCTACCCAAATCTCCCAGTGCAATCTCCAAAAACCACACGATATACTTGCCGTTGGTGTTACCTAAGGGGTATGATATACCCATTAAAGCCACGCATAGTATAGCACTCAAGATTCTTCTGTCGATACGAGATAATGAATAATTACCAATAACCACGCCTTGCAGTGTAAGAATGATAACTTCAATTTGCACAGCAAGAGCAGAGCAAATTAGTATGAAACAGCATCCAAAATAGAGCATACATAGGGTACGCTCTGTATTTTCTGCAATTTGAAATCCCAGCGGTAGCAAAACGTAACTACAATCCTGCTCCAGCATCCAGGCTATATCTTCTGGTTCGCTTCCGAGGACGATAGAATAGTAGCCAACCAGACCGACTAAGTAACCATATAACTCACTGGCTGAAGAAAATAGCAGAGAATTTATATATACATGACCAATTCCTATACCGATGGATTCTGCCGACATATCATAACCCAGGCGTGACTTTGATGCGATAGTCGAGTAGACGCCACTACCAATGGCAAATTCGTAGATGCAGCATCTCAAACTCTGGGTCCAAATTCTAGACTTGGTGAACAGGAAGTTCCATTTCCAGTCGCCTGAATTAGTTAAGTGCGATCTATTCTTTGATAATCCCAAGGAATTATCAAAGCCCCAATACAACATTAATTATAACAAAAATGCCGTTGCTTACCCATGGTAGCTTTGAAGTATTCAAAGGCTCCATCTAGTTGCATAGTGGTGATGAGTTGGATATGTCCCAGGAACCAGATAAGAATCACGATAAATGCAGCGGCGAAGGTGAAGCTGGTTAGACCAAGGAGTTGGAATGTTCCGGCAATTGCATAAGTTGCGGTGATTGCATAGGCAAGTTGGGGATCTAGAGCTGCAGAGTTTATATCTTGGCTGTGGAACCGCTCTTTGTACGCCACGTACGCCTGAATAAGACACTGAATATAATGAAAACGTAAAATCCACTGATTATACACTTTCCAAAATGTTATACACACTCTACGGTCTGTAAATAACGATGTAACAAGCCATTAGAACTGCTGGTAGACAATAGCAATAAGAAACTTATCAAATTTTCCTCGGGAGGAAAAATCACAACCTCTAGTGATGATAGTGAAACCAGTTATATTAAATAAATATATTATCTAACATTTAAACTAATTTTAAAAACAACAAACTTGTGCATTTTATATTTCACATAGTAACCTACTTTACCCAGCGTCGATGGACTACACAAATTTTCCGTTACATTGAAGTGGCAAATTGGCTTGAATCTCATGCACTCAAATTTGTCATCCAAAAATGACTTACAAAGCCTGACCTCTTCTTCGGTCAACTTCCAAGGCACACGTGACTTTAGTACGTCGATAAAATACAACATATATTCGGCGCAGGATCCTATGTCATAACATATATTATAGTGAACAATACAATAGTGCATTCAACAACCCACTACTAATACCAGACAAATTTTCATGTATGCAAGAAATTCGCGCTTATGAATGATGGATAGGATGAGTAGATTCAAACAAACAATATGTATGCGGTATGTACAAATATAGCTGTGTATACAGAATTGATGAAACGGTAAAAGCTTTAAACCCATACATTGACATTATGTATAAGTAATGTATGGATATGAAACAATAGTCCGTGACTCACGTCCACTAGATATACAACCAGATATGATGCAAAAGATGACAATCACCGTGCCCAAGCCGCCCAGCCCTGGCACCAATCTATTGTAAATAATAGGCGGTCCCTCCCTTATTAGCTGCCCCGAAAGCAGTTCAAAAGATAGCATAGGCTGCACTACAATAAAATAGCTTATGAAATAGGGAATGATAAATACAATTGATCCCCAAAAATGAGATAATCTCCATATAGTCTCGATGCTTCCCACGCTCAGTGCAACTATAAAGCATAAAATGAAGAGTGATGAGTTATTGTGCCAATAGCCACGTTGCTTTTGTTTGATCAGCCAGGACACCACCGACGGCGATAGATTCTTTATCACAATTGGACTCTCTAAAACGTCAGAAACGGCCGATATTTCGCTTGGAGATTCCCCATCTAAGATCAGCTTGGATATCGCATTCTTAGGATCACTTCTATCTTGCGATCGTATATTCGTCAGTGCACCACTTGCTGCACCGCTAGTTGCTATTGGCAAAGGCAATTCGCCCCCTTCGTCAAGTCGCTGCAGTTCCTTGTACGCCTCGCGATATACTTCTTCACGTTGCAAATTCCTAGTCCGATTTCCTCCTTCATCGGCATGTCGAAAGACCAGTTCACGATACTGTGGTGTGTTGGAGAAGTTTATTGCAGAGTTAAAAAGGATTGAACGCATATGTTGTCGGCTTTCTACGTTACTATAGTGTGGAGGGGAAGGGGAGGATATTCGATCCCCCGAGCTCAAGGGAATGCTCGGGCTCATCCACCCAGGAGCTGGGCTGATCGGCAACTCGCGCAGACTCATATCTCTATGTATATTTATAGAATTATTTGTCATATTTAGAGAATTAGTCGTGCAACCTAATGGAGTGCCAAGGCTTTGTGTGTTTGGCCTGGCACTGAGTGTGTTCGAGGGAGATGGATAGAGGTAGTCGGGGTTTTGGCCCCCTCCGTTAGCCATTAATCGCGGTCTAGGCGCCAAATATTTGTTATCATAAGTGGAATTGAACTTGGGTTGATATGGCCGTGCGTGTACAATGGGAGTGTCGTGCCGTGCCATCCCCCCACGCCAGTAAGTATGAAATTGAACTTGCCCCTGTTTCTGAGGGATACCAGTAATCCTTTTGGTTACTTCTGTGTCAACATTGAGGAGTTTTTTATGGACAGTACGAGGCTTGTGCGAAAATGTACCAAACCCAACAAAAAAGAATACCAGGCCATAATGTATGCATGCTCACTGGGTTTTCTTACCATGGGTTTCATCGGCTATTTTGTCAAACTCTTTTTCATCCCTGTTAGTAATATTCTAGTTGGTATGGGTTAACAGCATGCACACATTTTCTAATTTTACGACAATTGTGATCACACCCTTCACGCACGCTGTAGCCTAGTTCACGCATATAATCTGAGCACGTAGGGTCAGTCTATAGTGCCGAATTTTACATAATAAGTAAAATTTTTATTTTAAAGTTCTAAATTATTCCTTAAAATATCTCTTATGTACTTCTAATGGGTGGGCCCTGCAATACCCCAATAAGCACGAAGAGAAACTATTAAAATTTTTATACTCTAACTCTAAGACACCCGAGTAATCGTCGTGTCTAAATTAGTCCATTTGCACGATAAAAATCATTTTCCAGACATCAATTGACATATTCGCCAATGTAGCAACGGTCATTAAAAATTACATAATTTCCATAATAATCACTGCTACAATATATATTTTTATAAATGACTTAGTAATGGAACTGAGGAAATAATTTTTTCTAAAATAATAGTGATTAGACAGTGAGTATTAGTGTACTGAGTTCTGTTCCCCATAACTTACAACATTTATACTCCACAACTTTTTGCGTTGCCACCTGCAAGAATCAGCGTCCTGTAGGAATAATGGCCAAACGAACGAAAAAGGTAAATAATTTAGTGATATAGGTCGGCTTGACCGGCAAATATGGCGTGCGTTATGGAGCTTCATTGCGTAAACAAATGAAGAAGATTGAACTGCAGCAACATGCGAAATACATGTGCCCTTTCTGTTGCAAAGTAATTTTTAGCTATATTTAGAATTCTATAAAGTGGAAGGCAGTGGGAATCTGGTATTGCAAGAGCTGTAATATGAAGATCGCGGGGGGCGCCTGGTCTATCACTACCCCCGCAGCCAATGCCGTTAAGTCAACCATAGTAAGGTTGAACAAGCAAAGGCTGGAGTCGGCGTAACTAACTATTTTCTACTTCTCTGGAAATAACCATTCCATAAATTTTATTGGTCGCGCAAATCATGCCACAACTAAGTAATCGTCAACATAAGCAACGTGCCTAATTTAAATCAAACTAATGAACTGTGATGTAGTACTCTATTGGTATGTTACAAAAAGTTAAAAGGCGTTACTAGTGTAGATAACCCCAAACCACGATGTTGTTAATGAATGTCAGTTTGGCTTTACCCAAATTTTCTTGGATAAATAGTATTAAGCTGGTCACACGCTGAAATTTGGACCCCTTAAGGGTGGCCCGGTCAATGAGATTTTTATCAGTGATTATGGTTTGATCGCCAATGGGAGTATTATCCACCTCAGAAAAATCAAACTCTGGTAGATCACCGTACACCTTCGTGAGCTAGTGATTTATAAGAAAAAAAAATTCGGCTATAAAAATATTTGGCTCTAACAGGCCCATTTTATAGTATACAAATAAACTTACTTGGATAATTTTTGGAGGTAAACAATCAGCTATGTCAGGTGGCATCTGAGAATTGATTGTGAGGGCAAAAACCTTTGTAGGCTGCTTAAAAAATATCTTTACTATCATCTGATGGTCCACATCAGACACTACGGCACTGGCTGAACTTAGGGAGTTTACTAGAACATGTTCTAGTGACCCATATGAAGGACTAGCATTTAAGATCGTGGATTGTACAAGATCTACCCCGTTAGTTTCACGGCAAATGTCAATAGGCTCCCTTGGTGTATGTTCCTTTTGTTGTAAATATTTCATTAGCTGATGTTTGCGCATCTTTTCGGTATTGATGGCCTCGTTCCCAACCTTTGCCATCGCAGCTCTGAATATAACACTAATATTCAATAAAGTATCGAGTTAACTAGTTTATAAGATATACGTAACGATGTAAAAAATGTGTAAAGGTGCATAAGTTACATTACAAATACCTGGGCATCGGGTATGGGGTCGTAAACTTATATATTATATATATAGGTTTGATTTCTACTGCCTTACTAATAGCAAACCTAGATTCTACCCAGTTTCCATTGTTAATTAATAGTTTAAAATATAACAGGGATGGCAGACATGAACGAGGAATTGGTTGATTATGAAGAGGAGCAGGGGACGTTGCCCACGAGACAAGTCATTAAGTCGGCCACCGGCGGAGATGGCATGATTGGCCGTGGAAGTTACGTTGCAATTCATGCCTCTGGTTTTAGGGATTTCTTCCTCAAACCGGAACTCCTGAGGGCTATCGGAGATGCCGGCTTTGAGCACCCTTCGGAAGTCCAACATGAAACAATTCCTCATGCGATCACTGGCGTGGATATTTTATGCCAAGCGAAATCAGGAATGGGTAAAACAGCAGTGTTTGTGTTATCTGTATTACAACAAATCAACGCACCGGATCAGCCCACAGATTCCACCAGTGGTGTTGTCTGTTTGGGCATATCTCACACCCGAGAGCTTGCCTATCAAATCAAAAATGAATTTGATCGTTTTGGAAAATATATCAAAAATGTCAAATGCGAAGTTGTTTATGGGGGCATTCCTATTCAAAAAAATATATCAATGCTTAAAGATCCATCAACTTGTCCACACGTACTGGTAGGAACTCCAGGGCGTATTCTAGCTCTGATAAAAGGGAGATACCTAAATACAGACAAGATCCAGCATTTTGTGTTAGACGAGTGCGATAAGTGTCTAGAAAAGTTGGACATGAGGAAAGATGTTCAAAATATATTCATTTCCACACCTAAGAAGAAACAAGTCATGTTCTTTTCTGCCACTATGACGCCTGAGATCAAAGCCGTTTGCAAGAAATTTATGCAATCACCTGTGGAAGTATTTGTTGATAACGAGTCAAAACTTACGCTACACGGACTGTTACAGTACTATGTGAAGTTACAGGAATCGGATAAAAATAGGAAATTGAACGATCTATTGGATGCACTAGAATTTAACCAAGTTATTATCTTTGTGAAATCTGTTTCCAGGGCGCAAATATTAGATAACTTGCTTACAGAGTGTAACTTCCCGAGTATCGCCATACATGCGGGATTGGAGCAGGCCGAAAGGTAGGCAAAACACTTTATTATTTATATACACGATTTTAAGGAATATTTAAAGTCCAATAACAATAGTTCCACTAATCAGTTTGTCCATATTTGTATCCTAATATCATTTTCCTATGGCTTTCACATAATTTCTCACCTTTTACATATTGAATACATGTTTATAATTTATATGTTTGCGCGTAATGCATAATCTAATTTTTGAATATTACAATCACTATTGATTTTTTACAATGGTATTATGTTAAAATCTTGTATTTTAGAGAATGCTCAAATTTTTGCTTAAAAAAATGTCAAACTGTTTATTGTATAACATTCCACAAGGCGCTATGCAATATTATTATATAACTTGGATTGGAGAAGTTTTAAAAGTGTAAAATTTTGAAAAAAAATGTTTTTTTCAGTTTTAAAGTTAACATAGAATTACCCGATACAATCAATTCAAGAATTTTGACAAGCGCATTATGGTAGCAACTGATTTATTTGGCAGGGGCATAGATATCGAGAGGGTTAATATAGTAATCAACTACGATATGCCAGATTCCACTGATTCCTACCTGCACCGAGTGCGTTAAATTGTTATATAGGTTGGCCGCGCTGGTAGATTTGGCACTAAAGGCTTAGCTATAACTTTTGTGTCCACAGATGAAGACTTGGCATCGTTACAGAGTGTACAGACGAGATTTGAGGTTACAATTTCAGAAATGCCATCATCAATAGACTCTTCGTTATACCTAAACCAGTAAACTGGCTTTTAGCTTTGCCGTACTCAATCACAAACTAATCGTATTTGAAACTTTTTCAATTTTCTAAATTTTGTCTAGTATTTACAACAATAACACTAGTCAACCAACCACTGGCGTATTTTAAATGCAATTGTTAACGTGGATCGAACCCACATTATAACGAATGTCTACAAACGCAGCTGGCTACCGTATGATTTAATCTATACTAGCCCGTCGCAATATCCGTCACTATTGCGAGATGGGTGGGGCAAAATGTGAAAAAAAAAAAATTAACTTCTACATTTAGATACCAAGAGTCAAGTAAGTATTTGCCGTGCAATTGGGTATGCTAAATTGTTTTGAAGACTAGAAGTGAGGCGATACTCATTAAGGCGGTGACAAAGGGCATCAAGTCGATGGTGTATAGAGTGCCTACAAGAAAGGTCAACAAAGCCGTTAATATTCCAGCAAATGCCCGTGTAGTTGAAAGGAGTCCAAAGGCTGGTGCAAAGTTCTAAATAAGGGCATTGTTTATATTCCATAAAATAATGTAGATGTGCAATATTTCAATTATCATACTAGATAAACGCACCTTGGATCCAAAGATATCAGATGTTGCCAAAGGTGTAAGTGTATAACATCCGGAATGTGCAAAGTAGACCATCGTAATCCACAACCCATATGCATATAGATTGAACATAAGTCCTTCCTTGAAAGTCGAGCATAACACGACGACCATCATTATTATTGAGCACTATATTAGAGATTGGAAATGTCCAACATTTTTGAATGTAATTTTGATGTATTATACATTAATATATTCAAAAGTGTATTAAAATATGTTGTGTAGCAGAACAAATTGATATATGGATTGTGCCAAACTATGTGTAGATTTGTTAGAATATTTGAATTGACTAACCCAAGACATCCTCCAACCATATTTATCAGAAACTATGCCCCAAAAAACTCTACCAACCAGGCTGGCCACGGCACAGGATAGGGCAATATTAGATACCTGCCCGTCATTTATCTTATATTTACCAATCCCAAGTATCTTCCAATAAGACTAGATCACTCATGAACATACGTGGGCAATAATGACAGATTGCCAACTCAGTAGCATGGATAAATATATCTTGTAGAATTTGACACTGGAAAGTAGATCATAGACTGTCAATGGTTTGGACAAGTCGCTTCTAATCAGTTTGTCCTCGTCGCCATCCTTGACGATTTTAGTTAACGGGCCACAGGTGGATAGATTTCCAAAGAAATCATTTATTGGTTTTATATACTTATCCAGTACTGATTCCTTATCCCAAATGTTGTGTTCGTAGGCGGCGCGGCCAATTTTATTGGCTCCATAATACTATTTTAAAAATAGCCTACTTGGACAAGCCCAATAATTATGGCTTCTATGATGAACAAAGAAGGTAAATGCGAAAGCATTCCCATGTCCTCAATGCTAGATTCTATATGCTCGAAATTGTCCTCGAAGTGTACCTCCTTTAGGCCGGGATTCATCCACATAAGTTGCATCGGGGTGAAGAATATGGCACTCAATCCGCCGCCCAAGTGTATGTATCCGCAAGACTGTATTATCCGTATCATTAAATGTTAATGATGGCAAAACTATTAAAGCCATATGCCAGCACACACTAATCAAGCTAATTTGAAGGACTGTTAAGTTAAGCAAAAGGTTTGATATGATAATAATGGAATTAAATGATTGTGACCCTGAACAATGGCATAAATTTTGATATTATTGTGAAATGATGTTAAAATTTTTAATTTAGACGGTACAGAAATTTAATGTCATATCATGCGATAAAATAGATGTGATTTTCGTTAATCTTTACGTATAATGCGTGTATGGTATGTAATATTTAAGAAATAATAAGAACGATGAGTGCAGGTGATGTATTTAAAAGTTATTAATATTAAATCGCTAGAATAATATGTACAAGAGTTGTAAATATTGTGCTATTTAATTCAATTGGTACATATTTAGAGAGAAATTTTTCAAAAGAGCGCTTAATATATATATATATACTTACATAACCCTCCTTCTTCCGGTTGCACTTTACCGCAATGCTCATGGGAACGGGATAACAAATTCCTGATCCTAGACCGCACAGTATAGAATAAGACATCCTAGATATCGTGTTATGTACGTGAAAAAAAACATACTGGACACTGTCCAGTAGGAAATGATGTATCCGACCATCATCAGAAAGGTGCCAGCTAGTATCGTATCTCGGGGTCCAATATTTTGTTCTAGGTGGCAGCCCATTACGGCAGCAAAGCTTTGGACTATCACCATTATAGAGTAGATGAGTATGCAGTGTTTATAGGCAGCCCTGTGGTCCTGGCCAAAAACCCTCATATAATTAATAACATAAATGCAAATGTTGCCAAAGGTATTCAAAGAACCTGTATGGTTTGGACAATTACCTAAGCCGAAATACGTTGCAAACCCGCCCTTTATGACATTATTGTTGAATGGAGTATCAGTTTTACTCCGTATCTAAGTCATAAGTATGATGAATACCTCTTCCATTGGAGATTCTACTAGTAGAGTGCAACAAGGTGAGGGAAATTAGAGAAGAAGATGTGGATCAGAGGAGTAGTTTCTATTTAGGGGGAATTAGAGGCGTGAAGAATAAGGGAAGAAGCCTGTGTATGTTGGTGGGGTGTGCTAGGTGAAAGCATGTACGGCAAATCGCAGCCTCCGCTGAAGATGAAGGCTTGCCGTTTAAAGCGAGGCAGCGGGGTTGCTTTGCTACTTATGAAGGGCTACATAGTTTGCATCACACTACTCTACATTTTCATATTCAGATCGGCATCGTGCGGCATATTTTCGCATCTCAGTAATACAAGTTCTTCCAGCATCGCCAGTCCCATCCAATTGGATTTGGAAAGCACCTCTGGTTCGGTCCAGAAAATTGAAGACGAGTTGACCGTTAATGAATCGTCCAACGTCCTTTCCCCCGATTTTAGTAGTAATAAGGGGGATTACGTATCTAATAGTGACAAAGATTTATCACAAGACATTGCAATCCTGGACAGCGGAAGCTCTAGAAGAAATTTTTTAGGGCTGGTACTGGATTCTGGGCATTCACTAGTACACCAAAGTGCGGCACTAAAGCTGATAATTGTCCTAACTATTTTGGCAGTATTGGATTTGTTTTTGATAATTTTAGCGCACTATTCGCACTATGTCAAGGCGTTTTTGTTCTTCAAGTTGTCGAGCCATAGGCCAGGTTCGAAAAAGCACCTGGAGTTTATAGTCAGGCGGGCCACGCATATGCTGGTTTCGTCGAAGCATGCAAAGGCATCAAGGCTAGTGGAGTTAAACAAGAGCAGTTACATGATAAATTTTGTATATCATGATGATAATTGGATTTTTAACTCTTCCAACGGTTTGTTTGAGCCGCTCGGTCACTTTGAGCTGTCAAACTACAAATGCTGGAATGGGCTGATAAACATTAAGGACTATATGTTGCCTAATACGCTGGGCGAGATTTACGAGATGGCTGAGAATATTTTGAACAATAAATCTCTGTCCAATACCACGAAGCGGAGATCGATTGAAGAGAGCTGTTACCCTAAAGCCAAGGCGGAATTCAATGTAAATGTGGATGTTTTAGTGGACATTAACAGGTCGAAATATGGGCAAAATGACTACCAAATTCCAAAGCGTGACTTTTTCCAGATGCTACTCAAGGCCGTCCTGTCGCCATTTTTTATCACTCAGATTTTCAGCGTCGTTCTTTGGATGCTCGATGACTACTGGTATTACGGGCTGCTTTCATTATTTGGCATATTTTCTATAGAGATCCAAATGATACTAAAGCGTATCCGGGAGTATGACCGTATTAATTCAATGCGTCTTAATCCCCTGTCGGTTTACGTGTATAGGAATCTGTCTTGGACATTGATATCATCATTGGATTTGTTGCCAGGTGATATATACATATTGCCATTTAAGTCTAATTCATTGAGGGCGAATGCTGTGTCCAAAATGTCTCGTATTGTTCCATATATGGAGGCCCCTCCCCTCATAGTGCCTGCAGACACGCTACTTTTGCAGGGTTACGCCATTTGTGACGAATCGATTCTGACGGGGGAGTCGATTCCGCAGATTAAAGTAGCGCTGCCTGAGGATGAATCTCCATACATTTCCGATTCCAAATTTTTCATGGATAACTTAAACAAGCAGCACATGCTATACGCCGGAACAAGGGTGGTACTGGTCAAATGTGACCAGAAATCATTTAAGAAGCGTAAGACACCAATCCTTGGATGCGTGGGAGTGGTAACTAAGACGGGATTTTACACCTGCCAGGGTAAGCTTGTGAAGTCTTTATTGCACACGGGAGATAATATTGAGCCTGGTACAGTGAATACGTGGCTGTTTATCGGATTGTTACTGATAGCGGCCATAGTGGCGTGCTGGACTGTGGTAGATCATTATACCTCACCCCGTTATAAGGGAGTTGCTAGCGTGTATAAATTAGTGTTGATGTGTTCGCATATAATAACATATGTTATACCTGCTGAGTTTCCTATAACCCTTTCCCTTTCTGTGACTATTTCGATTGCCCAGCTTTACAGGCTGGGCATTTATTGTAGCGAGCCATCCCGGCTTCCATTCGGGGGTTCAATTGACATTTGTTCTTTCGACAAGACAGGAACACTTACCAGTGACCAGATGCGGCTGTTGGGCATTTTTGGCTTGGAAGAGAGAGACGCCCGTATAAAAGAGGATGAGATGCTGAACTGTTTGGATTCTAGTTATGTATTGGGCCCTCGTTTGCCATTTATCACAGCCGCAGTGATAGGCGGCTGCAACTCACTGGTGAAGGTTAATGATGGGATTGTGGGCGATCCAATGGAGAAGGAAGCCTTCAACGCCCTAAACTGGAACATAGTATCCCAAGATAACGTTGAACTCGAAATCGGGGGGAAGCATGAGAGGCTGAGCATAATAAAGAGGTTTCCATTTGCATCCCACCTTCAGAGAATGACATGTGTTGTGCACCACTCTGGATATGGCCAAGAATGGTCCACTGAAGGCAGGCATTCCGCCGCTCCTGCGTCCGCCCCAAGCCAGGGATACCTTGTATTGACAAAGGGCTCCCCGGAAGTGATAAAGGAGATGTTGAACGTATGCCCTCCAACCTATGTGGAGTCTTTCAAGTACTTTACCAGACGCGGATACCGGGTCCTGGCCATGGCTGCCAAGTGGCTTCCCAATCAGTCTCTCCCCAGCGAAGAGTCCAATCAGAGGGAAATTCTCGAGAGCAAGTTGGACTTTGCTGGGTTCCTGGTTATGGAATGTCCCATGAAGCCCAGCTCAAAGGTTGCCATGGAGATTTTACGTGCCTCAAGCCACAGGCTGATAATGATAACAGGAGACAACCCCCTCACTGCTTGCCACGTAGCTGCGCAATCTAAGCTCGTCGTTTTCCAGGGTGTCGAACCAGGCCTGGTTGATTTTGCGATCCTGCAGAGCACTGAGCCACTGGAATGGACGAGGAGGGATGGATCATTTATCCAGCGCTTTGAGGATTCAGATATTGGCAGGCTCGCGCAAAAGTACGTGCTATGTGTGCTGGGAGCAGCCCTCCAATCCGTTATCAAGCAGTTTCCCTACCACACGATCGACTTGATAAAGTATTCAACAATATTTGCTCGTTTTTCCCCGCAGCAAAAGGCCTTTTGCATATCAACGCTGAAGAGGCTGAGTCACACAGTGCTAATGTGTGGAGATGGAACCAACGATATGGCGGCGCTGAAGGCAGCCCACATAGGCGTTTCACTTTTTGGCAGGGAGTGTTCGAGCAGTTTTCCATCGAGCGATGCGCTTTGTGATGACTTTAGCATAAGCACGATGCAGGATTTTGACGAAATGCCGCAAATCAAGCTGGGTGAGGCTTCAATTGCCTCTCCGTTCACCTACATAGGCAATGACGTTAGGTGCATCCCCCTGCTGATTTCTAGCGGGAGATGCGCCCTGTCGACGGCGAATATGCTCTACAAGTTGATGGCCATTAACTCTCTCATGACCGCTATCTCAGTCTCAATTCTCGCGATTGACGGGGTGCAGTTTGGGGATATACAATCTGCCATTACTTCCTTCTTCTACACGTACATGGTGGTCATTGTCTCCAAGGCGCCAGCCGCAAAGAAGCTTGGGCAAAGGAGGCCGGAGCATTCTATCTTCACTCCGTTCAACTTGATAACCTTGTGCCTGCAGATTCTCGTTCACTGGGGCATCCTCTTTAGGGTTTGGGACATGGCAAAACTCTGCAGGGACCCATCATACGTGCCGGACTTGGACGCGCCGTTCGAGGCGAATGTGGTGAACACGAGTATTTATTACATATCATTTGCCATGAACATATCTATGTTTGTTTGTAACTACCAGGGGCATCCCTTTATACAGCCGCTCCTCTACAATAAGACTCTCTACCTATCTCTGTCATCGGGATTTGCATTTCTCACGGTGCTCATTTTTGAAATCATACCTCCCATCAACGACTGGCTCTCGCTGGTCAGGCTGAGCAGATTTGGCTTAGTGTGGAATGTTTTTTCTCTTTCTATCCTGGATATCGCATTGCCCGCCGCTGTTTGCTGGATCATCAAGCTCCTCTACTATAACGTATAGTGCAAGTGTAGCGTCTCATGGTAATACTTTCTTGCCCGTTTGTCGGTGGCAAGAGCGAGCATTGAACAGTTTTTATGTAATTTCTCCTCGTCTATCGTCTAATCGGTGGCACTATCGTATAGGTATAGGTGTACGTATTGCATGTAGTCCTCCAAATAGGATTGGACGTATGTGAGCTCATAGCCGGTGGTCATACTAAAAAATGTGGTGCTCTGAGCTAAGGCTCATAGCCAGTGGTCATACTAAAAAATGTGGTGCTCTGAGCTAAGGCTCATAGCCAGTGGTCATACTAAAAAATGTGGTGCTCTGGGCTAAGGCTCATAACCAGTGGTCATAGGTAAAGGCATAGCTAAAATTAAGAACTAAAAAATGTGGTGCTCTGAGCTAAAGCTCATAGCCAATGGTCAGAACTGCAGGTCAGACCTGCAGCTGTGAGCTACAGGTCAAAGGGGTCTGTGGGGTCTGCGTCATCGGGCGGCCGCTGCGGCGACTGCTGGTCGGGGGACAAAGGGCCCACGGGGCTCACGATGTCGTAGACGAGGGACATGGGGTAGGAGGGAGAGGAGGGGGATGCGATTCCGAAGGCGTCGGCCGAGTCCCCCACGGGGGAGGCGATGCCGGGCGAGGTGGGGGAGAACTTGGGCGATGTCGTGCTGAAGGTGGGGCTGTAGCCGCCGGCCGGGCTGGCGAGGTTCATCTGCGGGCTCGTGGGCGAGTACTCGGGGCTGGTCACGCTGAGCGGCTGCGCCCCCACGCCGGCGGCGGCGTGGTAGGAAGGCGAGGACGGGGAGTAGACGCCGGCCGCGCCGGCGTAGGAAGGGCTCGTGGGCGAGTAGGCCGGGGTGTAGACGCTGGCGGCCTCAAAGACGGGGGAGAGGGGGGAGTAGGCCCGCTGGGGCAGCGTCGGGGAGAGGGGGCTGGAGGGCGAGAGGACGCGGGGCGAGAGGGGACTGGAGGGGGAGAGGACGCGGGGCGAGAAGGGCGACATCGGCGAGGTCGGGCTCGTGGGCGACTGGCAGACCGGGGAAAACGTCCCCCCCAGCGCGCGGGTGTCGACTCCCCCGCCGTCGCCCTGGGCGCCCGGCTGCTGAGGCTCCATGGTCACGAGGAGGGGCGAGAGGAGCAGCGCGGCCTGCGAGGGCGAGGAGAACTGGCCGGGCGAGAGGTGTCCGGGCGAGAACTGGCGGTCCGGACTGGTCTGGGACATCGTCTGGGAGTTGACGTTGGAGCTCAGGTCGGAGTACTCCAGGCCTGCCGCGCCGACCTGGAAGCTTTGGTTGGCGTCCTTGAGCCTGTCCGCGTCTATCAGCACGTCAAAGCAGCCCGTGCCCAGCGGGCAGAGCTGTCCCATCATGACGTTCTCCGTGACGCCACAGAGTCCGTCACTGACGGCAAAGGTGGCCGCGTCCAGGAGAATTTCCAGCGTTTCCTCGAAGGAGCACTTGATCAGGGGGCCCCTGTCGACCCTGTTGATGCCGTGTCGGGTGATGCTCATCAGGTGGCCCTTGTGCGTCATGACGTCGCAGAGGAGGGCCAGGTGGCGGTAGTTGACGTAGCTGCCGTCGAAGCTGATGACTGCGCGCAGCTCGCGGAGCAGCGCGCGCCTGGCGGCCTCGATGCCCAGCACGTTGAAGATTTCGGTGATGTCGTTGGAGATGGTTTTCGAGTAGCGGACCTGCGGTATGGGCAGGACCTGTTCCAGGTTGCAGCCGTCGGTATCCAGCACCCAGTTGTTGCGGCGCTCGAACTGCCCCTTGGCCTCGTTGTAGGCCGTCACGGCTTCTTCGCGCATGTAGACCTTGGTGATGCCGGCGACGCCGCGGAGCGTGACGTTGCAGAGGTACTGGGACATGAGCTTTTGCAGGAAGACGTCCTCCGCGGCCGTCGGGGCGTCGGCCTGCGCGGAGCCCGTCTTTAGGCGGATGCGGAGGACGAGGTCCTCCGAGTTGTCGTCAGTCCAAATGACGTCCAGCTCGTCGCAGGAGAATTCCCTGTAGATGCACTCGCCGACCTCGCGCATGGTGAGTTTTTTGTCCGTCATGACGCGGCTGCTAAGCTGCACGCGCAGCAGCCAGGGGCCCAGGCTGCCCACCGCGACTTCGTCGTCAGGGAACTCGTAGTAGTCGCAGACCCACTGGCGGTCCTGTGACACGATGGTGTCAGTGACGTGGGGGTCGTATATGACCTGCGCGTAGGACACCACGTGCCCCAGCGTGGTGTGCTCCAGCTGTAGCTGCACGTCCTTGGCGCGCTCCTGGTCGCGCGCGACCGCGTCCTCTAGGTGCACCGTCAGTGACGGGGTCTTGACGTTGGTGACGACGTTGATCAGCTCCTTGAGCCGGGGTACGCCTAGGGTGACGTTTTTGGAGCCTACGCCTGCGAAGTGGAAGGTGTTTAGCGTCATTTGCGTGGCGGGTTCTCCGATCGACTGCGCGGCGATGGCGCCTACGCACTCGCCGGCGTGCACCAGCGAGAGGTTGAAGTGCCGCTCGACTTCGCCGAGCAGCCAGTCAAAGGCGGCGGGGCTGAGGCGCTCGCGCTCGAGGATGCGCCTGCTGTTGAGCGCGGGGATGAGGTGCGCCCGGATGAGCAGCGTGGCGTTGTCCTGCGCCTCCTCCGAGAGGTAGTCTGCGGCGCTGGCCCGGTGTATGACGATGAGGCGCTCGTCTAGCAGCTTTCTCACGCGCTGTGCGACGTCCACGGGGCACATGGGCCGTCGGGCCTCGGGGGAGCAGGAGAACTGCGTCTTTGCGTACTCGACGAGCCGGCGGATGTTGATGGGCAGGTGCTGGCGGGCCGCCCCGTCGGAGAAGACCTCGCGGCATATTAGGGTTTTCATCTCTAGGAGGTGTTTAAATTCGTCCATGAGCACCATCTGCTTGGTGTAGTCCGTCAGTATGGACTCTCGTATTTGGTCGTCCAGGATCCAGCCGACTCCGTAGCTGGCGTCTTTGAAGTCGTGGTAGAACATGCGCGAGAGCTGCTGGTTGTCCAGCTCCAGCAGCTCCAGGGGCTGGTCCTCGACGAACTCTGCGTTCATTCCGTCTTCTCCGTAGAGGAACTGCAGGATGTCTCCGCCCGAGTTGCGCACCGTGCCGTCGTAGTGGACCATTATGTCTTCCATGGCCTTTATCAGGCGCCGTTGGATGTAGCCCGTCTCGGAGGTCTTGCAGGCCGTGTCTATAATGCCCTCGCGCCCTCCCATTGCGTGGAAGAACATCTCCTGCGGCGTCAGCCCGCTGAGGTAGGAGTTGGACACGAAGCCGCGGCTCTCCGGTCCGTAGTCGTGCTTTATAAAGTGAGGGAGCGATCGGTCGCAAAAGCCGAAGGGGATGCGCTTGCCCTCCACGTTCTGCTGGCCTACGCAGGCTATTATCTGGGATATGTTTATAGATGACCCCTTGGACCCCGCATTCACCATGGCCAATATGTTGTTCTGCTCGTCCAGACTCTCGGCCACGATGCGTCCAGATTGCTCGCGCGCCTCGTTCAGCTCCTTATTCACACGGGCTTCAAATGACTCGAACAAGCTCTTCCCCGGCTGGCACTCCAGCTTGCCCCGCTGCGCCAAGCTCACTAGCTGCTGCACTCTGTCCTTGGCTGCGCCCAGTGACTCCGCCACCATGTCCAAAGTGGTGTCCGCCGTTATAATGTCTGAACAAGAGACTGTAAACCCGGTTTCTATCAGCCAGTTGTTCACCACCTTCTGTAGCGTTGTTATAAAATCCTTGGTCCTTTCTGGGCCCGCCTCGTGCCACAGGACGTGAATTAGGCTTCCAGATGAACTGCCCACTGTGCGCTTGCAAATTGTGCCCGTCAAGTGCTCATTCTGCCTGATGGTCACCTCGCTGTCTATCATCTCCAGGGCCCTAACGCTGCCCTGCCCGGTCACTGACGAAAAACCTGAGGTTCGACGCAAGTTTATGTTGATCTGGTTCTGTAGGTGCGCCTGGTCAAACGATAGGAGGATTGATATCACCTGCTTGCCTGTCCACAGTCGCTGTGGGTAAAATATGCAGGGTAGGGGGACGCGCCCGTCCCAGTATGGAATCCACGTCAAGAGGTTCATCAACACGTCGCGGGAGAGAAAGGTGTCCTTCATGGTGAACTTGCTCACGCCTAGTAATGAATCCTGTACTATGCCCATCACCGGCCGGTTGCCTTGCGGAGAAACTATCTGCTTTGGAGATAGCATTAGGTGCTTTATCTCACTGCGCGCCTCGTGGGTCTGGGCCAGGTGCAAGTTCATCTCGTCGCCGTCAAAGTCCGCATTGTAGGGACTTGTCACGCTTAAGTTCAGCCTAAATGTACTGTAGGGTAATATCTTCGCCTTGTGGCCCATTATACTCATTTTATGCAATGATGGCTGGCGGTTGAACAAAATGTAGTCGCCGTCTTGCATGTGGCGCTCCACTTTGTACCCGTATTCCAGCTGGAGCTCTGATGGACGTCGTACGTGGCGCAAATCGTAGCGCGTGCCGTCGTCGCGAACTATGTATTTAGCACCGGGCCATTCATGCGGACCCTTCTCCACCTTCTTCTTCAAAATTGCGTAGTTTAACGGTGTTACCGTCTCTGGAAATGTTAA
Organism: Babesia microti strain RI; assembly: GCF_000691945.2. NCBI lineage: Eukaryota > Apicomplexa > Aconoidasida > Piroplasmida > Babesiidae > Babesia > Babesia microti. The sequence goes on from NC_027207.2 coordinate 1,748,612, forward strand.
CGTCATTGCTATGGACTTTGGCACGCCTATCGTATCTATTGGAATGTTAGGGTCGCCTGTTATCACGGTACGTGCTGAAAAATCCACCCTCTTGCCCATCAAATTGCCCCGTAACCTGCCTTCTTTGCCCTTGAGCCGAGACCGGATGGCCTTTATTGGCTTCTTTGACCTTGTGCTTGCAACGGGCATACCTGGGATCTCGTTGTCAAATAATGTTGTTATGTGAAACTGTAACAACTGACACATCTCCTGTATTATGTGAGCGGCCACACCCCGCTCCTCCTGCTTCTTTAACTGACTGTTGGTCTTTAATATGTCCATCAGCTTCAGCGTCAGATCGTCCTCAGACCGATCTGACCCAAATTGTACATAGGGCCGCACGGATGGCGGTGGGACGGGCAGCACTGTTAGGATCAACCAACTGGGCCTGCTCCTAGCAGGATTAAACCCCAACGCCTTCATATCCTCCTCGCTAATCCTCTTCAAAATCTCGAGTGCCTCTTCTGCATACAACGTGCGCTTGCCCTCAATGTACTCGTCGGCCTCTCCCAGCAACTCCTTCTGCTTGTCGCTGAACTGGATCATGAGGTTCGGGCCCTCTTTGTAGTACTTTGGCTGCGGGTACCCGCAGCCCATGCCAATGCCATCCAATTTTTTTACACTGCCGTTCTGCTCCGCTTTGGGCCCACCAACAGGGTTGCCGTCGATAGGCTCGTCTGCGCCGTTTGAAAGGCCCGAAATGCTACCCATAGTCAGGCCATTGCCGTCCGCCTTCCCGTCCGTCTGGCCTTTTATGTTCGTTTCGCATTTGTAGTGCGAGACGCATAGCTCTGCCATCCGGTGTAGCTTTTGGGCCCCCGGCCTGTTCTTGAGCGCCATGGCACGGGGGTCCTCGGGGCTTATTAACAACCTTCCGCAGTTATAGCAGACGCAGCGCAAGACCTTCATCACTGTAGTGATGAATCCATAGTGGTACATGGGCTTGGCCAGAGTTATGTGGCCAAAGTGGCCAGGGCAATGTTTCACGTCCATGTTGCAGGTGGAACAGTTTATGCGATAGTCTGTCGTGCCCATGCGGAGGTCGTTTAACCCACAGGAATTGGGAAGCCCGTCTTTGTACAATTCCGCTGATGTCACTTCACATACTGACATGCGCTTTAGAAATTCTGGCTCAAAAATACCAAAGTCAATAGAACGCACGCGTTTCAGTTCACAGGAGGAATAGGGTGAGTTGAGCTCGAGGTTGGTAGTCATTCTTGGTACTTATTTGCCTGAGAGGAAGCTAAAATATATGCCTCGGTGGGAAGGTTTTGTGGCCTTGCTTGTGGGGACATCCCTAGTCAACACAGTACAACACTATACTATTAGCCATCGCAGTCTGTGAAAGTGTGGCACCATAATTCGGGACCGAGTGCAAATCTCGCTAGCGTTTGAAGTAGTTGCATAGCAGCCAATTTTGTGCAAAAGTTGGCTAGAATTACTTGCTGTGTGAGGTCGAATGGTAACGTATGTTAATGTCAACATATGCTATTGTTTATAATGATTGCAAATTAATCACAATTGAATATATATATGATTTGGCATTCGAATATGTAATTGTGGTTATCAAGGTGTTCTTCTAAAGCCAAATTATATAACACTTGTAGATGCAGCACTACATTTCTATTATTATATAATGGATTAATATATTTCTGTATATATATATATCCATTACAAATATAGATCATATATTTGTATTTGGAATCTTGAAGTATACAAATATAATATCTAAAAAAAAATAAGATCAAATCGATTATCAACTATCAATTTATAGATGAGTTGTCGGATGCGTTATAACTATGAACACATTAATTTTATAAGTTTAATTTAAATGGGTTGAAATATTTAATTACAATCTGAAATAACTAATAATACACTATTCCGTAATTAATTATTCTGTATTTATGATAGTTAATTATATTTGTTATAAAATTTGAATTATTATAAACAATATTACATCATTATACTATTTTACATATTATACTTCGTTAAATTATTTCAGATAAATTTCCAAATTATTACGCTCAATTGTATCTACTTTTGCACATTTTTCTTCATTACAATGTATTCTTGCTAATGTTTCATCCTCAGATTGATATTCATCAATGATATAACTATCTTGATGACCTGAGTATTTATAATAAATAGTACCATTCTTGTCAGTATATTCTTTGAAAATATTATCATATTTTATTTTGTGATTACTCCATTTATTTTTATCATTATTCAATGAATAAAAGTAATGACAGAGAGATCCCTTAATATACACACAAAATTGAATTAATACTGGATTATAATGCTTGCAAATATAAATGTATATAATAATAATATCGCCGATTGGTAATTTGGCATCATCATCAAATTCAATTGTATAATTGGAAAATTTGATTTTGTCAATTTTATTTGGATGTTTTAATTTGATTCCATCTGCCATCATTACATAGTATGCAATTTCTCTTTTTGAAAACTTATCAGGGCCATAATAATCCAAATAAAACCTAGCAGAAATTACATTGTCATTGTATCTATTTCGAATAGTATTACCAATGCTACTTTTAGTTGGTACTGGTTGTGATTCCCTTAATGAGCCACCATTTGTATCCACACAATACACTACAGTACCATTCAATAATAGTATTAAACTGATTAATATTATTTTATCTATGTTAAATTTTATCATTATTAAAATATTTATATATGTTTATATTAAATACATGCAAACACACTAACAATATTACGTATGGTACATGCAAATTCATACACATATTCATTATGGATATATCCAATTTACAAATATGTGTGATTATAAAAAGAGTAAAAATTATGAAAGAGTGAGTATATTATAAAAAAAATTAAAAATTATATTAAAAAGTTGAATATTGTCAAGTATTACAACAATTGTTTATCTAAATATTATAATTTAGTTTTGTAATGTTAATCAATATGCGTATACAAATTTGTCTATCATTTATGTGATTTGTATAATTGATTTTTTGTCATTTACTTAGATTATTTCACATTAATTTGTATAAAATATCATTACACATTGTTCACTTATCTCCAATTGAATTTATTTACACAATATATTATATCATAATATTATCTCTAATATCATAATATTAGAGATAATACTATATTATTAGATCATCAATGGTATTATTATAATCAGTATTAATTTGTGGTTTAATACAAAAACCAAGGTTCTAGCTACATTAACAATCATGATGGGTAATTTAATATGATATCATATTAATCAATTATACATTATTATCAATATAATAGTATCTAAATTAATTTGATTATAACAATTATAACAATAATCTTAATCATATTTATATATTGATAATTAATTTTTATATCGATTATCTACAACTTCAATTTAATTGTTGATGATTTATCATCTTACGAATGATATTATACAAATTTAATTATAATTCAATTATTATATATATATATGGATATTGGTATATAATCATTAAATGATACAATAAAAATATGTAATTATATAAATATCAATAATAATCATATATAATAAAATTAATATAATATTTGAAAATTTCAGTATATCTGTTATAATATATCATTCTAATTACAATACTAAATATACTTTTATAATTATATAAATACATATTTATCAGCATAATGTATAATATATAATATATAGTTATACATACATAATAATTATAAATACACTAATATAATTTATGGTATAATATACAAAATACAATTATTATAAAATGAAGCTATTCATATCTAAATTTTATAATAATACTATTGTTACCAAATATACATGATGTAAATGGGCGGATAGAGCAGATGGATTATCTGTATAATAACAAACAGTAACAACTAAAAGTGATAACAAAAATAATAGTAACTGCAGACCCATGAATGTATCTGGATAAATGTTAACATTCATGATTGTAGTGATAATAATAAATTAGAATGGTAATTATTGTATCGGAGATAAAGATCGCATCTGATGATATATAGGATTGATAATAAAAATATAACAACAACATCAAATATAATGATGTAAACGTTTAAAATACTCAGTTATTTATCACATATAAGTGGGGTCATAGATTTGCATGTTGTATAAAAACACTATATACTCGCTCTAAGGTATAACCATTTCTGAGCATAATCCTCTACAATTCGAAAATTTTCCATTACAATTTTGGAATAGACATTTATGTGAAGTTATCTCTAAATAAATAGCATATAAATACTATCATCACAATGTCTAGTAGTAGTGATGGAAATAAGAAGGCTTCCATGTTTTTTGCTGGACTGATTGTCCTATTTCCACTTCGTTTGGTTATAACGGCTGCCAGTTTTTCAATAGTAAGGTTCCAACTCCCACCAAGTCTAATTGGACTATTCATTAACAAATTCAACAATCCTTTGCAAATTTCTATCGTAATCGGTACTCTGTTAATCAATATATTATCATGGTCTAATTTAAATGAAAAGGTTATGAGATATACTTCTATCACTGTTCATTGGCTATATTTAATTATCCATTTAATATTGTTATTAATTTACAGGAGTGGTGGTATTGAGGGTAACTTGGGTGCATATTACTGGGTAATAATAGTGGCTGGTATTTTATCTGGAGCGATTATTACATCCGTGGTAGGCGTCAATGGAAAAGATGTTGCCTGCTTCACTGTCTCTGTTCCTCTATCTGGAATCCTAGTGTCCGGATACCATTTTTTATTTTTAAAGTATGCAAATAAATTATCAACTTATGAAACTAGTTACAACATTGTTTACTATCAAATAATAATATCAATTTTAATAATTTTTGTAGCATCAATTTTATGGACGATGTCATTTTCTAGGAATACAACTAGTTCAAGTACTGAAGGCTCAGACGGTGGTTCTACTATATCTGAAGTCATATCGCAGATGGGTTTGACTGTGGTAGGGCAGGGTTTACAGCTGGTTATTTATCCGGGTATTGCACCTTATCAATTAATTTCTATGGATGAAGGACGTATTATTGATGCATATTGTATGTTGTTTTGTGTATTCCCACAACTAGTGCTTTTCACAATGGAAATGCTTGGTTCAACTGGAGCTCCAAGTAAAAAATGGGAAGGTAACTTGAAATTTTGGAACCTTACGTGGTTATCGGTAATTATATATTTGGGTTTGGCAATAACATTTTTTCATGTATTATATTATCCTGATAGTACATTATCAAAGCATATCATTGGTAATAAGGCAGTAGTAGGATGTTTAACAGTTATGTTTTTATTACTTCACAATACAATAACGAACATAGGATTAAATGGTGTAGGCCCTCATGGCACATTTTATAACAGCTTAAACATGCTATTAGGTCTTGGTACCATGACGGCTTTAGGGTATATAGGGGATGGGCATTTAACCACGTACCGTATGTATTCTAGGGAAAATTGGCCAACTGAAGGATTTACTAATTTCCAGGCATTTAAATTTTGGTGCAGAGGTACAATGTCCAACACATGGTACAGTATAAAAACATCATTTAATACTGATATCAGAGGAGTATTTAGCAATATGAAGTAAGACGATTATATAGCTAGCTAAGTGGTGAGTGACAGTGCAACAACAACAATAATAATAGTATGGAAATAGTAATAATGGTGGTAAATTAGCTGTATATTTGAATAACTAAATTAAATGGAGGCTGAGAGATAAGAAGGGGCATGTATTTAAAGATTCTCTGAATACGTTATAATGCTGTACAAGGAATAATACATTATCATGGCCTTGACTAATTTAACCACTTTTTTATGACTATAAGTCATTTATTGATAAAGTATACTACAAGGTCTATGGTACATTGGAAGGTGATGCTGCTAAGGACTTTGAGTATGAATATAAGAAGAGGAAGGCTGATACACTTTGCGATGTGTCATTAGCTTTTAATTCATTAGTACAATCTTTAGCCATTAAATTTGGTGGTGACAATACCATTGATGATATCAATGAAGCATTTGACTAGCATCTATCTAAAGCTAATGTTTTGAAGAATAAGATCTTTAACAAGGATGGGATTAATAACACTAATTTTAAGGACATGATCAAGGAGGTGATCCTTGCAACTGAAGAAGTCAATAAAGTATTGGCGTCGGGATTTCTAACATTGGATATCCTCGTGTTGTTATTGACGGCGATATTATTTAAAGTTTCAAATCATTTATTTCAACAATCCCCAAAGTTTCTAATTCAATAATTCCTGGATTTAAGGCACTAATAGTCTTTGTTTATTTGATATGGATTTAATTTTGAATGTGTACCAGATTTACACATTATTATACATGAACTAACATCTCATTCCTAAATAAAGAAATTAAGATATAAATGGAAATAAATTAAAGTAACATGGGAAATATAAAATCTAATATTAGAATATGGAATCTAACTGAAATAAAAGTATGTTTGTATAATATTATATCGAATTAATATACAATATACAATATACAATATACAATGATTGTATAGATATGACTATTAATTATTGTATTAAATAAGTATTGATTAGTTATAATATTATGTATATATTAATGTTGGTTGTTATATGTTGTTAATATGTTATATAATTGTATACTGTATGATTGATATAATGTAGAGGATAACTTTGGGTATTATTTGATGATAATGATAATTATAGTATATAATTATAATGATGCTTATAAAAATGAAAATATTAATTTGAAAGTTTTAATAAAAATGTATGTAAAGGTATGTATTTACAATTTGAAATAACTAACAATACACATTTGTAATTAATTATTTTGTATTTATAATAATTAATTATATTAATCTCTGAAATTTTGAATTATTTTAAATAATATTATGCTTCATAAATTATTTTACATATTACACTTGGTTAAATTATTTTAGATAAATTTCCAAATCATTACAATTAATGTTATCTACCTTTACATTTACACATTCTTCTCATTGCAATGCTCTTTTGCTAGTAGTATCCTCATATTCGTTAGTGGATAACCACGCTGATGACCTGAGTATTTATAATAATTAATACCATTCTTGTCAGTATGTTCAATGCATGTTTTATCATATTTTAATTTGTGATTATTCCATTTATTTTGTATCATTATTCAATGAGTAGAAGTAATTGTAGTGAGATTCTCCTATATAACATGAAAAATGAATTAATACTGGATTATTATGTTTGCAAGTATTGATGTATATATTATTAACAGTATCAATTGGAAACTTAGCAGCAGCATCATCAAATTCAATTGTATAATTGAAAATTTTGATTATAACAATTTTATTTGGATAGATCAATCTATATCGATCTGGGAATAAATAAGTATATAAAATATTTATCATCGGTTTTTACAGATGTAGTCAATTTAGATACAATAGTATCATCAGTATAAATATCATATAGCTTAATCAATATAGATTTATTTGGACATTTAAACACAATGTTTATCATTGTGGATTATTATTCAGATGACTTAATAGGCACATATTTTTTTAGGACACAATTCCCACAATATTTCATCCACACTACCTTGTGCAATAACTTCAGACGAACAATCATCCACCATGTAAACGATTTCGTTGGAATCTTCCTTATAAATACATAATTCATACTTTTCAATCTATAATTTGCCCATGTTTTAGTAATGGGATTTGGTGAGTAATAATAATGTTCAAAAGTTTATGAGTCTCAATTCAATTATGGCCAGATTGCTGTTATCTTTACAAGTAGAAAGATGTATATAGGTTATCATTAGGTAGGCTATTGGCGGTATTGCATTGCCAACTCTTAATGCTTGGCCATTAAATATGCAATGCTATCAGTTTCTGATGATAATGAACATTTTTATCGATGTCTTAGAAATATGATATAAATTAAACTTATAAGTATCATTAATGGAATTGATTTCATATGATTCACTAGTAAGACCCAATTATGTTTTATTATAAAATGAAACCTGCTTCTCTTTAGATTGGTTCACCATATAATACGTTTTGACTTTCTCGTAAAAAGTTAAGCATGTATCCCTTCTTAAACACGAATTTTCTCACTGCCAGCATTTCTCAAATGAGTAACTTTAGATTTATCATCCAAGGTCTCAATAATATTATTCTGTGATAACACTTGTGCAGATGGGTTATGAGCACCATCATTTACCTCATACACAGGTTGAGTCCCAACTTGTACAGCTTTTCCATCCTCCTCTACTTCGGCCAATGAATTATCACGCGATTCATGATCTACAGACTCAATTGGAACTTCAGTTTTATAATCGAATAATTCAACTGGAGTAACTACCTTTATCGATTTAATTTGTTCAACGACTCTGTTTGAATAAACTTCAATCGCAATATTTAATCCTTTTGTTACATATGATGTCTTCAAATGCTCGATATTACTTTCATCAATGTTTTTATCCAAATCTTGTAAAACATCATTTATTCCCGATTTACTTAATTCAGTGTAGTATTTTAGACCACTCGAATCCTCAACATTATATCCAGTTTCTGCAGTGACATAATTATATAATTTATTAGTTTTACTATCCAAAGTATAGTAGTAAAATCTTCTGTATGGACGATCCTTATCTGAAATAAATTCAAATAAAATCGGTTTATCATCATATGTTATTACATCGATTTTTGTTATAGATGTTACAGGCAATGTATCATCATCAAACTCGAATTTATAACCTCCAAATTCAATTGTCTTTATCTTAGTCGGACTAGTCAAATATTTGCCATAACCTTCCGTGTAAAAAAGGTTAGATTCATAGAGGCCATTTGATGGAGAACCATGTATATATGATACGATTGAAACAGTCAATGCGATAGTTGTTACTGTCATATTAATAAATAAAATTCCTATACACAAATTACACAATAATATTATTAGCTGAGGATGAATTATATTTGGTTAGGGAAGTTTGCTCGTTATTACAATTTTGGGAAGTTGTTGGCGATTAATACAACGTTTTCTTATGGCTTACAAACTATTAAAACAGTTATAATATGAACAACCCAAATATAAAAGGTGCACGCAGTAGAATCCATGGGTGCAGTTGTGGAAAAGGTGCACACAATAGAATCCAAGGGTGCAGTTGTGGATAATGGGGTCTGATATGATGAGGAACAACGGTACCATTAACTTTGCATTGAATAGATAATACAGCAATAATGACACACCGAGGAATATGAAAACCAAACTTTCATTTAATGAGCCATCCAACAAAGAATTATAGATAAAGTGTGAAAATAAATATTGTACATATACATATTGCTTGGAAAAATAAAAAACATTACATCTATACTGAAATAAAGAATTAGTATGTATTTATTGACCTAAAAAATTTAAATATGTGTGGAATCTGGGTCTATCTTCATAAACTCTCGAAACCCCCTTCGCTCAGTTATGGAGATATATACAATGCATTTATGAGCTTAAGCCCAAGAGGCCCTGAACGATCAAATTTTTACAAAATCAGTAAATATGGATTGTATATTGGATTTCATAGACTTGGAATTATAGAACCAATAGTCAAAGCTGATCAACCTATAATTTATGAATCAGAAGATAAATTTATTTACTCAATATGCAATGGAGAAATTTATAATTTCAAAGAATTGCAGAAAAGATACGATATTTCGGTGGAAACACAATCAGATTGTGACATATTTATACAGATATATCAGCTTATTGGATTTAACGCATTGGTGAAAGAGTTAATTGGAGAGTTTGCATTGTGCATATGTGATATTGATAAAAAAACACGGCGAGTCAAATTATTTGTATCCAGAGATCCGGCTGGCATTAGACCATTATATATAACTGGAAACGAAGATGAGATTGTTTTAACATCTGAATTGAAGGGATCTCCATTCTTAAAACGGGGGTATAAAGTTATGCAGTTTCCACCAAGATATTGTATTGAATTTAGTAACGAATGTAGTAATTTATTTGATGTTCCATTCAAAAAAGCGTTCAATTATATTGATTTTAAAAAAATTGAAATTGGGTTAAATGATGAGGAAATTGTAAAGGTTCAAATTAGAGAAACTTTAAGTGATGCTGTGCGCTGTAGATTATTTACTGATAGGCCCTTGGCCTGTTTGTTGTCTGGGGGATTGGATAGTAGTATAGTTGCAAGTATATCATCAAAATATTTCAAAGACAATAATGCTGTATTGAATACATACAGTATTGGAATGCCAGACTCAACCGATGAATATTATGCCAAATTGGTTGCCAATTACATTGGGAGTAATCACACTCACTTGACAATAAAAGAGAGCGAGTGGCTTGAGATCATTCCAAAGGTGGTATTTGTAACTGAGACTTATGACGTTACCACAATTAGAGCAACGGTCGGCCAATATTTAATCTCCAAATGGATATCCGAAAACACGGATATTAAAGTATTACTGATTGGCGATGGCAGTGATGAGTTGTGTGCTGGTTATATGTATTTCCATGAAGCGCCGGATCCACGATCTTTGCATTTGGAAAACGTAAGATTGGTTGAAGACATACATCACTATGATGTACAAAGGGCGGATAGGGGGATATCAAATAATGGCCTAGAAGCAAGAGTACCATTTTTGGATCACAGATTTATCAAACTTTACCTTTCAATAGACCCGTTGTTGCGTATGCCTTCGGCTAAGGGAATGGAGAAATGGATACTTAGAGAATCTTTTGCCAATGGTTACCTCCCCAATGAGGTATTGACGAGACATAAAGAAGCGTTTTCTGACGCGGTATCACCATTAAATAAATCTTGGCATTCAATCATCCAAAATTATGTTGATAGAAAGATTAGTGATGAGTATTTTGTGACAAACAAACATAAGTACACACACTGTGTGCCTCTCACCAAAGAGGCTCTGTTTTACAGAGAATTATTCGAGTTTTACTATGGGAATTCCGAAGAAACAGCCAAGACTGTACCATATTATTGGTTACCCAAGTGGGTTGACGAAGATTCAGAGCCTTCGGCTAGAGTATTAAAGGTTTATAAAGCTACCAAGTTGTAATGCGATTAATTATCTAAAGGCAATTTATTGTTAATTTTTTTCACACTTCACAATCAATTAATTTCTAAATAATATTATTATACAATATAAAAGTGACAGTATTGAATTTTCAATTATTAAATACTCGAGAAAAGTTTGAAAAGAGAATCATGCCTATGCCTATAATAGGGCAGTTGTGACGGTATGGGCGAAGCGCAGGTCTTGTCCAATTTACGAATAAATGACTTTGTAAATGTAAAAATTTGTCAAATAAAGGAATATATTGTCAAACATAGAGCGTTTACTAAAATGCAAATTCGTAACTAGAGTTAATAAACATATTTGTTATGGCATGCATGTGATGTGGGATAAAATTAGTTAATATGTGTGATGGGCAGTAAATTGGAGTAGAAGGGGTAATTAAAAATGAAAGATAGTGTTTTGATCCTTTGGTGATAGTGTATACGAAGCTCCTTATAACCATTGAAATATGTTTAAATTGTAACGCACCAATAGTTGTATCTGTAATATATAGGTAAATAAGAACATTCCATTTTTCATAAAAACAAAAAATTAACAAACTACATGTTAGATGTGTAGATTTTAATTTATCTAGTAGACTAACTTGGGGGAATAAAATAAAAATGTGTCTGAAAAAATGTGATAATTCATTTTAAAATGTCAAAGGATTATTTGCATATAAAAAATAACAGTTGATAAATTATTAGTAAATGATTATTATTTAAAATTCTCCGAACAAAACTAAAACGCTATGATAGTTATAAGTGAGCCATAACCGGCATACCTAATCCCATAGAATTACTTATTAATGAGAAAGTATAATTTGGTACATATAGAGGCAAACGTGATACTGCATGAAAACAAAATCGCAGTGAGCTCTGCAGCTCTGACTGCACTGGAGACGCCTGATTTGTATGATTCATTATCAGTTCCGTCCTTAATTAATCCAGTAACATTGAGTGGAAAAATACCGTCGAATCCCAGGCCTACAGAAATGCCATGTACAAATCCACTATAAAGCACAATACACTTGATGTAATTGGTCAATACGCTGCGATCTCTTTCCTCATCAAAGAAAAGTGCGGGTATTAATAGTGCAATCCTAGTAAGAGTCAAAAAACAAAGCACAAAGTAGAACAGTTTGGAGTCAACGCCATGCTTATACTCAGTTCTCCCATCATCATTAGTATTTTGCTGTGATAAACTTGATAGGATGAAGGCAAATAATGAGGAAACTAGCATGGAAACGGAGTCGTATTTGATAATACAAATGGCATCATCTATGTTTACGCCGATTGCATATGGTATAATTGCAGGAATGAAAAATATCTCAACGCCAATGGACAAGCATGCACTAAGTGAGGCAGGATAAGCCTTTTTAATTCCATTAATGGCAACAAAAAATCCATTCCCGCTAGTACTGGTATCTGGTACAATAAATTTAATAGTTATGAGATAATACACAATAGGCGTGATGATAATACTTAATATGATTGGAACCGAATGAAAAATCAAAAGTATCTTCAACGCCTCGTCTCTATCATCAAAGTTGAAGGTTTTTTCAATGTATTCAAAAATGAACGCGAATGAGACAAATCCAGATAGCAATCCAAAATTAAACGAACTCCCATTAGGACTGTACATCTTCAAAGCAATGGGCACTGAAGTTGTGTATCCCAAGGCATGAAAGGCTCCAGAAAATGACATTAAAATTATATACAAATATTTACCAGTGTTTCCTTCTACAAATTTAATTACTATCATAAACGTGGCAAATATTAACGAGTTAGACCCCAATGATAAACAAAAGATGTAATGCCCATATTTCATCCCCCCAAAAAACGAAATTATAGCGGATACAGTCGTGTTGGCGATTGAATAAGACAAAATGGTGCTATCGATGAAGTTATCAACGCAGAAATGTTCAGCTACACGTATTGGCATAATACAGCAAATTGGGATATATAAGGTTAATGCAAGCGAGGAAAAGAAAAATAGAGGATAAGTTAACGCCCCTTTAAGTGTTCCACCTTTGCCTTCCATTTTTAATTGACAATTAATACAATATTATTTTGGAAGGATTTACAATGTTGGGTCACTCACGTTTTTACCACCAATTCATATCACAACCATGACGCACATATACACAATTTGACCGTCCAGTATAGCCTTCCTATCCAATTTACTTTTCTCTGCACGCTACATGCTCCAATCAATACATCGCAAAAATACATTTCATCAGCATGTCTATTTAGAATAATCGAATTTCATATTGCTCACTAATTTGCCGGAATCCATAGGTTAACACTTTATAAATTGTAAACAAGGCGAACTATGTACCATTTCACGCAATACACGGCTGTGTTATTTCTATAATCACCTCGTGTATGCTTAAACACATTTAACCAATAAATACCACAACAATTTTATTTAACATAAAATTTAGCGTTAAATTAAAATATGATAACAATATCAACTGCTCAAAATACAATCGCACTAATTTTATTTGTGAAGAAGAATCACTATTAGGAGGGGTTATCTGGAAACCCAGTTTATCGGTGCCTTATACCATATGCAGTGTAGTTAAAATAAAGAAATATTTGTTTTTTCGAATTTAATAGTTAAGTGCCACAAGGTTTAGAAATCATGGCAATTATTCACGCAAATATAGTTTAAAGTTAATTTGATTGGTTACAGTTGGTAGCACTAACTGTAGAATAACAAAAGATGTCAAATTGAGAATGCACTAAAACGATCTAATTAATTATTTAGAACTAATAGCTTGGCAAATTAAATAAAATATTTTAAATACTTAAGCGGACACGATACAAATAGGGGTTTCCTGAACAATTTACACCTTTATAACAATAAATGGTAGAATATGGGATCACTTAATTCGCCTCAACTGAATGTATATGGCTGCCACAATTGCAGCTGTTTAGTAAGATACAATGCTCACTGTTATACATCAATTGAGAACTCACTAATTCAATCTATCGCCAAATAAAACATTTTTTATATCAATAATTTTATACATGTAATAACTTCTGGAGTCCATGCTAATTTTTGTCAATGAATCTTCATAAGATATGTAGTTGAATGAGAGTATTGAGAAATCCAGTGGGGTACAGCATTGATTAAACGATTTCACAGAGAATCTTATGGATGTAGGCTACTTCTAATGCAACAACTTCTCAACAACTGTAAGTATGATGCTTTACACACTCTATTCATGCCTCCTTGTACTAACTTAGGTGCGTTGCGGAAGAATTATGTATCCACTCTGAATAGCATAATTTTTTCGCCAAAATTTTCAACTAAAGGAATGAATAACCCCTTCGATAGACTCATCACCAAACTAGAAGGCACAGATAAGTATTTTTACGACTACAAAGGTATATAGCACTTTATTCAGCATTGCAAGACTCTAGGATAAATAAGTTACCCTTCTCCATCAGAATACTACTAGAATCCGCAATTAGGAATTGTGATGGATTGGGCACGAGCCAGAGTGATGTTGAAAAAATTTTGTCTTGGTCTCCCAGTCAATCAGTGCCTCAGGAAATCCCTTTCACTCCGGCACGCGTTCTATTGCAAGACTTTACGTAGTAACAGACTAATTTAGTGGAGTTCCAGCCATTGTAGATCTGGCTTCTATGCGTGAATACATCGCAACTACTGGATCTGATCCTAAAAAAATAAATCCACTGGTACCAGTGGATCTAGTGATTGACCATTCAGTGCAAGTGGATTACAGTCGTTCAGCAGATTCTGTTATTAAGAACCAAGAGATGGAAATGTATAGGAACCATGAGCGATTTAAATTCTTGAAATGGGGAGCAAACGCGTTTAGAAACGTTAGAATTGTACCGCCTGGATCAGGCATTGTACATCAGGTAGCCCATTATTAGTTACATAGATAAATCTTGAGTATTTAGCTCGTTGTGTCTTTGACAACAATGGCATGCTTTATCCAGATTCACTCGTAGGTACTGACTCTCATACTACTATGATAAATGGACTTGGCGTTTTAGGTTGGGGCGTTGGCGGCATTGAAGCTGAGGCTACTATGCTAGGTCAGGTAAAATTAGACAGTTATTTAGAGTATTTCAATGCTTTTGCCGGATGTAGTAGGATTTGAGCTCACTGGAGCACCCTCTCCTAATGTATTCGCCACAGATATCGTGTTGGCAATAACTTCCAAATTGCGGTCGGGTCTCGGTGTTGTTGGTAAGTTTGTTGAGTTTTGGGGGGATGGACTTAAGCATCTTTCGCTAGCAGACCGCACCACCATTTCTAATATGGCCCCTGAATATGGGTAACCCACACTTTATGTAGTGCAACTATTGGTTTCTTTCCCATTGATTCCATCACACTTGACTATATGAAGCAAACTGGACGTAGCACAGATAATGTGGATTTGATTGAAAAATATGTTAAATCTGCACTGTTATTTTGCGAAGGCATTGAATCATTCTCTGAAATTAAATACTCGATCAACTACAAACTTAACTTGAGTGAACTAAAACCCAGTGTTGCTGGGCCTAAACGGCCACATGACAATATCATCCTGTCGCAGGTTAAAAATGATTTTCAGGTTTACAATCTTGCCATGTAGATATGTTTAACATCTCCCCTTGGATTCAAGGGTTACGCCTTGGACAAGAAATCCAACCCTTCTAAACTGGAGTTAGATGGCAATACCTACGAGCTAGATCACGGTTCGATCGTTATAGCGGCTATCACCAGCTGCACCAACACTAGCAATCCTAGTGTTATGATAGCAGCAGGACTGCTAGCTAAGAATGCCTATGAAAAGGGTCTCAAAGTCAAACCGTTTGTTAAAACTTCACTGTCACCAGGATCAAAAACAGTGAATGAATATTTACAAATTAGTGGCCTCACTCCATATCTCGAGGGACTAGGTTTTCATGTAACGGGTACATAATCTGTGTAATTTAGGCTATGGGTGCATGACTTGCATTGGCAACAGCGGAGATATAGACCCCCGCATTGCTAAGGTGATAAGTGAGAACAAATTAGTGGCAGTTTCGGTGCTATCAGGCAATTTACGCAATTTACTTAGGCAATAGGAATTTTGAGGGCCGTATCCACCCACTGACGCGAGCCAATTTTTTGGCATCACCTCCTCTTGTGGTTGCTTATGCTTTAGCTGGTAAAATTAACATCGATTTCGACACCGAGCCTATTGGCTACTCTAGTGATAATAAACCGGTGTACCTGAGGGATATAATGCCCAGAAAAGAGTAATTAAATGTCATGATGTAGGGAAATTAGTGAGATTGAGAATAAGCACATAAAGGCAGATCTTTTCAACTCGATTTACAAAAATTTGTCCAGAGGCAGTACATCTTGGCAGTCACTGGATGTTCCTCAATCCGAGCTTTATCCTTGGGATCCAGATTCTACATACATCAAAAACCCGCCATTTTTTGATGTAATATAAATTAATTTAGAACGTTTCTTACATGAAAAAGATTGAACCCATAAGAGACGCATCAATATTCCTATGGTTGGGTGACAGCGTGACGACTGATCACATATCTCCTGCGGGAAATATATCTAAAACTTCGCCTGCAGCAAAATACTTGGAATCTCGCGGAATTTCACCCCGAGATTTCAATTCTTACGGTTCCCGCCGTGGTAATGATGAAATCATGCGCCGTGGTACTTTTGCAAATATCCGTCTAATCAACCAACTATGCCCATCAGATGGTAAATAACCCGTTATATAGGCCCTAAAACTGTATACCACCCATCTGGCGAGGTCATGAGTGTATTCGATGCTGCAGAAAAATATAATCAGTCAAGCACTCCCTTGGTTATAATCGCCGGAAAGGATTATGGTTCGGGTAGCTCGAGAGACTGGGCAGCTAAGGGAACAGCACTGCTTGGAGTGAAATGCATCATTGCGGAATCTTTTGAACGCATTCACAGGACAAACCTGGTTGGGATGGGTATATTACCCCTGCAGTACCAATCCAAAACCAGTTTGAAAAATATTATTTGTCCCAGTACCGAGAAATTGACAATTGAATTACCAGAAAATATTGTACCGGGGCAAATGATCAAAATTACCACTTCTGGCGGCAAATATTTCCAAGCGAAATGCCGCATCGATACGGCTCTAGAGGTTGAGTATTATAAAAGCGGAGGTATACTGCAATATGTACTAATGAATATGTCTAAGCATGTATAACTAACGATATTTACATAATTATGATAACAAACATATACTACCTGTACTAGTACGTGGATACTAATATCAGTTGTGTGTTTTAAAATTGAGTAACTGTATTATTACTGGTTGAATATTGTATAGTCACCATTTAATCAATTTCTTTATATCACAACCCAAAGATTTGCTAGCATCAATTCCCATTTTGATAAACTTCTTAAACGAGTGTACTTACTTGGTTCAATCTTTTTGAGTGGTTTGTACAGTAAATGTAAGATAAGGTTCCCGTGTCAATTGATGTGCCTATGTAGCACCTGTCTATCACAACTGGCAACTGGCTTGGTTTCTAAATTGATGTGACACTACCACATCATGCGAATTCGTTGCTATCGTTTCCTTTTCACCTTCATATTGTATTAGCGAAATTGATGTACAAATGATGTAATTCTTGAGCGGAATTTTTGCCTCCCATAAAGAAACAAATAGACATGTTATACATTGTGCTACAATA